>NW_018108932.1:11882-14673 GCF_000183805.2 Loa loa | reverse complement strand
TAATAATAATAATAATAATAATAATAATAATAATAATAATAATAATAATAATAATAATAATAATAATAATAATAATAATAATAATAATAATAATAATAATAATAATAATAATAATAATAATAATAGTAATAATAGTAGTGATAATAATAATAAATGTTTTACCCGCCTAAATAATCATTCATTAATTCACCAGATAATCCATTATTGATAAACATGCCATAAATTAGAATGTAATATTATATATTTTTTGTTTGTTATCCAAACTAACGAAACAATAAAAACATTTAATTAAAAGAAACTAATCTTAATTTATTTATTACTTATTTTAATCGTATCAATTATTTTCTTTGACTGCTAGTTTTTTTTCCTATTTTTCCAGTGTATACGTAAATTTTTAATTTAGTTTAATTATTTCATAATTCAAAAATAAAACGTTATCATATATTTTCATTTGTATGCTTCCTTATTTTTTTCTCTCTCCCTTTCTTTTCCCTCTTTTCTCTCTCTCTCTCTCTCTCTCTCTTCCTTTTGTATTTACAAAACTTTTAAAGAATTAATATTTTTTTCAAAATAAATTATTTAATTTAATACACGTATAATAACTTGCTGTTACAATACAATTTCTGTCACATTTATTAATTCTTTATGATTAAGTTTAAAATTTAAAATTAATTTTTACACCTTATAGTTAAAGTTAATTTTGCAGGTAATCACACAATTTATAGTTAATTTGAACAATTTAGGATTATTGTTAAAGATAATTATTTTTCATTTATAATATCAATTCATTTTAATATGGCTATCGGAAATAGCTGGAAAACAGAATGTTAGTATCAATATTATAAAAATTTTTTCAATTTTAATTTCAAATATTCAAATTTTCAGCTTACTTTCTTTTTATTTGTTGGCTGTTTTGGTTTAAAAGCGGAATATTTGGATGGCAATGTTCAACTAGAACCGGTATCAACAACAATTAATCAACAATTAAATAGGATTCAATCACGAAGATTCGATAAATTGAAGTATTTTTTTCACTCCTTTTTTTTTCATTTCATTTTGGCAACTTTATAAGATTGATAGTAATCAATAAAATTGATGGCATACTTGGAAATTTTCCTCTTCTTGCTTTTCAATTTAATTTCTTCAAAAATTTAAATTAAAATATGAGATTCAATTAATTTATTAAAATGAAATTAAAAGAGGGCAAATAAAGCGAGCAAAAAAGAAAAGAAAAAAGCTGATAGAAATTTGAATAATAAGAAATGATATTTGGAATTTAATTCCAATAACAATTATGTAAGTATTAGTGAATTCGTTTTTGATTAATTATATGAAAAATATTTCAATATTTTTCTGCTTTTCTTTATTTTTTTCATTCTTCATTTATAATATTATTCAATTTTCATTTTTTTGTGCGCTATTTTATTTTTCTTCTAAAATTTAATTTCATTTAATGTATTGAAAAATAATTCATTTGGTTTGTTTTACAATATGGAAGTTTTTATTTTATTCCAATTACATTTTGTTCATTTGTATTTAAATTTTTAATAGCATTTAGTTTATATAATTAATTCAAATAATTTGAAAAGGTACAGAAAAAGTTAACAAATGATTTATTACAATTCAGGAAAAATATTTAAAGAATGAAAAATTGAAATAAAATAAAACGAATTGAAAAATTAAGAAAAAAAGAAATCAAATGTATCAATTGATAGTTATTATCGCAATCAATGGTATTATCCTAAATTGTCGCCCAAATTAAATGATAAAGCAAAAATCAACCTGTTACATATATAAACATGCAGATACAAACAAGAGATTTTGATTAGTTTAATTACATTTTAATTAATTTAATTAGTTTCAATTTAGAAGGTAATTAATGTATTTTGATTAAATGGTGGATAATTTCGTAATTATCTTACACATTTTTTTATTTTCAATTGTAAACTAATTGAAGAATAATGTAATGATATGTGCTATTTTGTAGTAAAATTGATGATGATGATGATGATGATGATATCAGTTCACATGCATTCAGTGGTATTCGTGGTTTACCGGGTTTAGAATTCCGGATTAATTCAAAAGGTTTCTTGTATGCTAGTCTTTTAGCCGGTCCAATTATTGACGATGAAATTAGACGAATCAAATTAATGCCATCAAAGCAATGCTTTCAACAAGTAAGTATTACTTAAATAATTTGAATAATGCCAAAAACTTTCCAATTTTCCTTTCTTATAAACTAATTCTTTCATGGAAAAGAAGTAACTTTATAAGATAGTAATTTAAAAAAAAAAATTTAATTTCAGTTCAATGGTTGTATTGAAATTTCAAATTTAATCATTTCAAGATATCAATGTCCACAATTAGTATCGTTATATCCAGCACCACCTAATCGTCTCATTTTCACCATTCAAAATCTCGATCTTGAGTAAGTGTTGTAAAGGTAATCTAATGCTATTTTAAAATATTTTAGTGTTTTTCTATCACTAAATTTTGCTGCTTTTTTGTTTTTTTTTCTTTTTTAATTCAAAAATTTTCAAATTATATTAAACATGATGGTATGTTAAGATTTGTCGAATAATTATTAATTATTGAAAAGCAAGAAAGTTTAATTGAATTAAATTATCAAAAGTTTTATTAAGGTTTCTTAATAATGTATAAATTTTTATTAATATATAATTATTAATAGAAAAGAAAGCTTAATTATTTTATATGAGTACAATTGTTTTAATTACTTAATTATTTGTGTAAATTTTTGTTAATATATAATTATTAATAGAAAAGAAAGCTT
>NW_018108932.1:7512-11643 GCF_000183805.2 Loa loa | reverse complement strand
GAGTACAAATTTGTTTTAATTACTTAATTATTTGTATAAATTTTTTTATTAATATATAATTATTAATAGAAAAGAAAGCTTAATTATTTTATATGAGTACGGAAAAAAAACGAGAACTCTAACAATTATTAATTATTGAGAAGGAAGAATGTTTAATTGAATTAAGTTATCAAAAGTTTTATTTTTTTAAGTTATCAAGTTCTTTAATAATGTATAATTTTTTTTTCATTACGATACAATTATTAATGAAAAAGAAAGATTAATTATTTTATTTGAATGTAAAAAAAAAAGAAAAAAAAAGAATGAAAAACTGAGATTTCAGGATACGAGGTAATATTAATGGTGAAATTGGTGTAATATTACCTATTAATCTCAATAATACTGTATATACACGTTTTCATCAGGTTAAAATACATTAATTATATCAATTATAAAATTTAATAAATGAAAAATTTAAAAAAAATATTTTCAGATGAGTTATTTGCAAATGTAATTCATCGTTCCAAAATTTTTTTTTTTATTTTTTTTTTGTCCTGGTATTTTTTATTAGGTGTAAAATAATTTTTTTTGTTTTTCTTCTTTTTTTTTTTTTTTGGCAAATATAATTTTAAAATCGAAATTATAATAGGTTTCGGCAACGGTTCAATTAACTGTTCATCGTAAATTAAATGGATCTCCATATGTTCGTGTTATTGGATGCTATGTATCTGTTGGTTTTAGTGATGTCTTTTTACATGATGGTGATCTTTTGGGGGATATTTTCAATTTTCATTTTCGAGTAAGTTGATAAATTTACATTGTGAGAGTGATTTAAAGTAATGAAATATATGACCTTTTATCATTTAATCAGTTACAGTAATCAGGTGTTATAAAAAAACATCTTGTCAGTTAAAAAAAATTTTTCAGAAATAAATTTTAGGCTAATTTTAGGCTAGTTGTCATGTGCAATAGCAAAAAATAGGCCTTACATTTTAGATTTAGATTTATACCTGTTTAATTGCATTCCGTAATTATTATTATATCAAATTCGATTTCATACTTAACTCTTGCCAAATTAGTCAATTAATTAGCTATTGTTATTTTATCATCCATCCTCCTAGGATGAAGTTTACCACATCAAAGTTTTGTACACGTAATTCACGTAATTTAATTATTAAAGTGAGAAATTTGTATTTTCTTGGACGTAATTTACGCAATATAATATCAAAGTTGCAAGATTTTCTTTATTTCTATCTCAAATTTGAATAATTAAATTATTAAAAGAAACAATTTTAATGTCATATAATCATTAAGGAATTAAAAATGGTAAAAACATAAATTAACGCATAATATTAAGCTTTAAAACAATGACAAAAGATAATTTTCTAAGTGACACAAATCTGGTTGACATCAATCTGGTAAATAAAAGGAAGAATATTAACCAAAATGTGACAAAGTTTATCTTTCAGTGATTGATTTTATGATTATAAAGATTAGCGCTTTTGTCGAGTATACATTGATGAAATGCTCTTTGCTTTGTTAAAGCGCATATTGTTATTAGCTCATATTACAGTAGCGCTTTTAGCATACATTACTAAACATCATTGTTTTTCTTTTTTTTTCTTTATGCAAATTATTAGCATCTTAATTTATGTAAAAAGAAAAAAAATTTTGGTTAACTTCCAAATGTTAATTACAATTAAGCAAATTAGTACATTACAACTATTAAGCAAATTAATAAATGCATCACAATCTATTCATCTTATCAATCCATACACTTTTTTTTTTTTTTTATCCTGGAATTTCTTCATGTTTATTTATGACAATTATATTGCTCATAAAAGATTTTTGTTTTTTTTTTCTTTATTGATAATCATTAGCAATAATTAATTTTAAAATAAATTAAAATAAACTTATTTGTGATTTTTATTCATTTGGTTTGTTTGCATAAATTATTAGAAATGAAATAATTGCAGCATATAATTATTTAAATTTTCTTTTCTTACTTAAAGAATTTAAAATTTAAATGAAGTATAAATTCATTCATTTAAATCTCTCCATATTATTATTTTTTCTTTTTTGATTTAAATATATAGTACTTTTGTGTTACAGTATCAAATAATGCTTTATTTAAAGCTAATATCATTATTAATTATTTTATTGAATGTTTTTTTTTTTAGGGTAAAGCAGCAGATCAAATTCGAAAACAATTACCAATTAGAGTTTGTAAAATGATCCGAAATATGATTGAAAAAAGGATAAATGTACCACTTTATACCATATCAAAAGCAATCCCACTTCAAAAGCTATCAAATATTGCAAAAAAATTATTGATAGCATCAGGATGGCTAATTTATCAAGACATGTAAGCTTTATATTTAATTCATTCAATAATTTTAATTCAATCAATAATTTTAATTTATCCAGTAATCAAATAATGCATTTATAATTTAATTTATTCCGTACTTTCATCTGTACAGGATCATTTAATATAATTTTAATTTATATGTTAAATGATACTTTTGTTTAACATTTAATATGGTAAATAGCACTTGTACAGTTATAGGTATTAATTAGATAGGAAGAGTAGGAGGAAAAGGAAAAGTGAGTTAATATCGAAATAAATTATTTAAAAATTAATTTCAATTATAGAACGATACCATTGGTTAACAGGCTTAATTTTAAAATATATGAAGTAATCAAAGGAGTATTATTTTTGGGAAATTTAATGTTTCAAATTACTAATTAATGTTACAAATTTGTATATAAATATATAATCTATAAGATTATATTCTATTAAAATTTGTAATTTTTCCATTATATCATTTGCATAATGTTAACAAAAGGATTTACTTGAATTTTCAAAAATTTCATTTCGTAAATTTTTATTAAATTAAAATTAATGCGTGAAAAGTAAAAATTATAAATTATTTTAAATTATTGATAGAGAATTTTATTCGAATTTTTCAAAAATTCTGTTCCAAAAAGTTACATTATACTGAAATTAAACTATATAACTTATAATACAGAAACAATGAAAATTTTCAAAAATTTTTGTTAAATTAAAATTAATGTTTAATAGACATGAATAAAGGATTAATTTTCCAATATCACATAATTAAATGTAAGGAAAAGATATTTAAAATCATGAAACAGTCATTTATCTTTCATTCTAATAGCAAATTTTAAAATGTCGCCTGTCACCATCTAATATTCATAATAATTTTACCAGAAATGATAATGCAATAAGTAATCAAAAAGCAAATGAAGCATAACAAATCGAAATGTAGTATAAGGTTAATAATCATAATAATAATCATACAGTGAATTTCATAATAATAAAGTTTTTTGTTGAATAATTTATGAAATAAAATATTTTAAAGTTCGAAACTAAATTAATCAATGAATTAAAATTAGAATAATTAATGAACGATATATGTTAATAAAATAAATTGATATAGCGGAAGTTTTTTTTCAAAATGTTCATAAGGAAAATAAAAGTTTAAAAACAATATTTTTAAGATGGAATAATTATTTAATAACATTAATAAATTAACACAAAATAATTGTAAAAATTTTGAAAATTTTTACGAAATTAAAAACAACGAAATCACCTGATAAATTATTAGATAATTAATTAAAATTATCCAATTAATTGACTAATGATAAATATATAATATAAAATAACGAAATAATATAATAATTTTGCTTTTAAAATATACATAAGTGATTTGCCATTGATAGATTTTTCAGATATCATCGGCACAATTTCAGATATCATTTCAGATACAACAACATTCAATGCATGATGAAACATTACAACATGTTACATTATCATCAGTTTCATCGACGTCATTTATGGACGTACGTGAAATGAACGTGTCAACTTCGTTAGAGTCAAATGCTGGCCACTACTCCAAGAATAAGTCAAATGCATTTTGTGCTTTGAACAATTTAGCTAAATATATTGATAAGGTAAGTTGCTTTTTTAAAGAAAATTTTAGTAGAAAAATAAATAAATTTTCAATTTTCAAAAATAATTTTGTTTTTTCGATTTTTACTATATTTTTGCAACATTACAAATAATGATAATAATAATGATAATAATAATAATATAATAATAATAATAATAATAATAATAATAATAATAAT
>NW_018108932.1:2242-7080 GCF_000183805.2 Loa loa | reverse complement strand
AATAATAATAATAATAATAATAATAATAATAATAATAATAATAATAATAATAATAATAATAATAATAATAATAATAATAATAATAATAATAATAATAATAATAATAATAATAATAATAATAATAATAATAATAATAATAATAATAATAATAATAATAATAATAATAATAATAATAAAGGGAAAGTTAGAATTTAATTTTATATACAATATTTTTCCTTTTTTTTCACTATCAAAAATCTTAATTAAATTTATGAAGTTTCCTTTTCATCAATTTTATCTCAACCCCTTTTTATTATTGAATTAAACTTCCATAAAAAATATTAATTAAATTGATTTGGTGTTGTTTTATTGATTTTATCCTTATTTTTTTTCTTACTGGATTGAAATTTTTTCAAAATAATTATGAAAAGTATTAATTAGAATTTCATTTCAGATTTTGCCTAATGCAGTGCTAAATATGCATTTAATAAAGGTATTTGCAACACCTGATTATTTTCAATTTGGATTACGAGCAGCATTTACACCAAATGAAATGGATAATACACCATTTCATCCATTTCCAATGCATTTCCCACAATTTCAAAATAATACTAATAAACGAATGTTGGATATATTAATTAGCGATTATACAATTAATTCACTCTTATATCATATGCATAAGTGATTATTAAATTTAATAATTATGTAAACATATACTTTATTATTAAATATTAATAGATTTAATAAAAGAAAAGAGAAAATTTTTCTTCCTTTTTTTGCTTTTTTTTCCTTTCAGTTCATAAATTTATTGAAAATTTTTATAAAATATTAAAAAAATTTATCATAAAGAAAATGTGAAATGTATTTTTTGCTCAAGAAAAATTAATTTTAATAAAAAATTTTTCCTTCAAAAAATAATTTACAAAAAAATGATTTTATTGATAATGAAAATATACAAATTGATTTATGAAACAAAAAAGGGAAAGGATTCGAAAAATTAAAATTTAATTTCAGGAATGATGTTATCATGCTTCGCGTTGGACCGGAAACACCAAAATTAGGTGGTTTACTAAAGACGACATGTAGTGATGAGGATTATGATGATTTGATTGATTCGGATATCGATGTAACAATGTTTTTTTTCTTTTAATTTTTAAATTCAATTCAATTCAAGTTTTAAAATGAGTTCCAATTTATTGCAAAAATGCTACATTCTGTTTTATTAGTGTAAATTGAAAAAAGAAAAAGTAAATTTTAATTTCTGAAATAATTTACCTTAACATTTTGTATATATTTGAATAAAATATTGAAACTTGAAGATATCATATGATACATTTACATTTAATTAACTACATCAATAAAAATTATATTTTTGTCATGAAATAAAATTTATTATTTCCCTTCTTCATCTTTCTTATTATCATTCAAAATATTTAATATTTTATTTCGTTTTTTTTTTTGTTTTTTCAGGATGATGAAGAATTTGATGATGAAAAAAATTCAACAGTATCATTTGGGAAATTTATGAAACGTCGTAAACGAAGTGCTACCAATGATGATAGTGATAATAATGATAATGATAAGATCAAAAGTAAAGAGGATGAAAAAGAGGAGGATATTTTAGGTGATTTAGGAGTATGCATAGGTGATATTATGCCTGCTATTCGAGAAAAATATCCAAAAAAATTAATACATATCAAAGTTTATTCCAAGCGTACACCATTTGTAACATTAATGGCTAAAGATAATGGTTTGTTGATAATATTTTATTGATTAATTTAATATAATATATTAATATAACTGGAAAAATATTCAATAATTTAAAATATATTCAAAATTTATAAACAAAAATAGTTAAATAATATGATAAGAAAAGAATTATTTATTTTTTCCTATTTTTTTAATTATAAATATCATTTTTAATATTAAAATTTTGTCATTTTTTTTTTAATCATAAATATTATTAGGTTTAGTATTAGGAAGCTAACAATTTGATTTTTTTTAATGATGAATATTATAATTTGATTAGAAATTTTACAAATGAATGAAGTAAATTAGTAATTGAAACTAGAAATTAAAATCATATCCATTTCAAATTTGAGTCAAAAAAAAAAAAAAAACTTGGAATGACAAAAAATGATTATCCTTTTTAGTTGATGCAAAAATAAAAAAAAATAATTTTCATAGCAATATCATTAACGAATTGCTTTCTTAATTTCAACTAATTTATGCAAAAAACGAAAACTAATACTACTGGCTGTTTATATGTTTCGTTTGCCTCAATAAATCTTCCCGCTTCCTCCTGATATCCCAAAGCAGGAATATTGAATAATGTAATCTCATTGCTTTACCCTAACTTCTTTTTCTTCACGGGAATATTTCAATATTAATTTTCAATATTAATTTCGAATATGAATTGATTAATTTTTCGAAAAAATATATATATATATTAATTCAAATATTCAAATATATGAAAATATATATATATATATATATTAATTCAAAATATATATATATGTATATATTAATTCGAATATTAATTTATTAATTCAATATCAATTCTTTATTTCAATATAAATACTATATTTCATATCATTTTTTATATAGGTATAGCAAGAGTAGATTTGGAACTTGAAGCTGCACTGTACATTGATGATAGCGGTGAAAAAGTTGGTACAATGCTTATTAGTAGTATAATTGATGGAAATATTCAAATATCAGCTAATCGGATTGTTGTTTTAATAAAAATTCAATCATTAAAATTGATTGATAAGGAGGAAACTCTTGGATTGCCATTGGATGCATTGGAAAATTTAGCTAATTTATCGAAAGATATCATTGCTCAGGTTAGCTTCATTTACAGTATCCTATTTTTTTTTTAAAGATATATTGATAATATGCAAATGTACTGATATTACATATTGCAAATGTTATGATAATATTTAAATGCATTAATGAGACGTTGAATACAGTGATAATATGCGAATGTACTGATAATACAAATATGTAGTTATACTATGAAATTATACTAATACATATAGTCATATTGATAATGCACAAATATATTGACAATTTAAAATTATACTGAGAGTAAGATTTTCTGGTAATGCATTTTGAATATTTTATTTTACAGTAAAGAATTTCAAATATTTTATTTTACAGTAAAGAATTTCAAATATTTTATTTTGTAGTGAACAGTTTTTCAATATTTTACGATGATAAATTGTATAAATAAATGTAAAAGTGGCATTGTGTATTTTCTCATAACTAAAATGATTTTAAAAAAAAAAAAACAATTTCAGCTAAAAATTTTCCCTTGTTTTTGTCAAATTTAAAAAAAACAAAACAAAACAAAAAAAAAAGAAAAAAGAAATATAGCAGTTAAAAATATTTTTTAATTATCTTTTCTAATTTATTTTAGCATTATCGAAAATATTTCATGCTGAATGTTTTATTTACTTTTGAATTAAGTAAAATTTAAATTGAAATTTTAATTAAAAAACTATCTGAACATTTTGTTTGTTATTTACTGAATTACGTAAACAAACAAGTAAATAAACAATTAGATAAGTGACAGCGTAGGATTTTTTGCTAAGATTTAAGAAGATATGAAAGAAAGGAAAATTTTTTTTTGGATCATTTTAAATGGTATAAAATTATTCTGAAGGATTTGCAATTAGTTAGGTACCAATTCAAAAAAACAAAGAAATCAGAATTTTCAACTTTGAAAACTTTGTAGCTTCAATTTTTTTTTAAAAATTTTCTAGTTATTTATACATTATTACAAGAAAGTTAAAATTAGAAAGTTAAAACAAATTCAGAAGATATAAATATTGATAATATTTATGATAATGTTGTGTTCGACTGAGAGACTAATCATAATATTCATTTTTGTATAATTATTGGATAAATTATTAGAGATGGATAAATTTATGAGAAAAAGAAAGAGAAAATTTAGCTTTTAATTAATTTCTTTCTTTGATTAAATAATTGAAATTATGTTGAAAATTTGAAAATATGGTAATTTTCTTTTTCGAGTAAAATTTAGACATAAATATGAAAGAAAATAGCATTCATTGAATGAAATTTTAACTCTTCAAGCTTTTTACTACATTTTTTTTTTTGTAAAAAACTTTTTGTCAACTGTATAATGAAATTTTTTTTTAACTGCAAAAAAAAGAGCATATCGTTTTACTTTTTTTCTTCTTTGTATGTAGTTATCGTATATTTGACAAATTTATGTTTTCCACAACATTTTATGTTTTAAAGAAAATCGGAAAGGATTGAAAAAAAATGAAAGAAATTAAATTTTAAATTTTTTGACAATTTCAAAAATTTGAATGTTATCAATTAATTTAAAATGGATAGATATTTTAGTGGAGTTTGTAATGAAATTTAATTCAAATTTTCAGACAGCTAACAGTGAACTATCAAAAGGAATTACTGTTGAATTAATAACCGATAAATTACCATATCATTTGGTGAAACCACAATTTTCCATCGTTGATCATGCCGTTCATATATCAACTGATATTAGCATACCAGCAAGCATATTTGGTATTACATCATCAACAATTTGTCGACGACTCTAAAATATATCTTATTATAAATTCTTGTATAATTTTTATTTTTTGCTATATTTTCGTATAGTATCATGTGAAATTTTACTTAAAATAATGAATAAACTGATAATTTAACTTCGAGAAGTTGATAATTTTATGTGATAAGAGATAACTTGTGTGATAAGAAGTGACAAGAGGTAATACAAGAAATAATTTCAATGCAAATTTTTTGATTTTGAAAATTTTATCAAACTAATTAACTATGATTTTGGTAATTGTCTCAATCTATATGATAAA
>NW_018108932.1:0-1851 GCF_000183805.2 Loa loa | reverse complement strand
TATCAAAAGGAATTACTGTTGAATTAATAACCGATAAATTACCATATAATTTGGTGAAACCACAATTTTCCATCGTTGATCATGCCGTTCATATATCAACTGATATTAGCATACCAGCAAGCATATTTGGTATTACATCATCAACAATTTGTCGACGATTCTAAAATATATCCTATTATAAATTTTTGTATAATTTTTATTTTTTGCTATATTTTCGTATAGTATCATGTGAAATTTTACTTAAAATAATGAATAAACTGATAATTTAACTTCGAGAAGTTGATAATTTTATGTGATAAGAGATAACTTGTGTGATAAGAAGTGACAAGAGGTAATACAAGAAATAATTTCAATGCAAATTTTTTGATTTGAAATTTATCAACAATTAACTATGATTTTGGTAATTGTCTCAATCTATATGATAAATAAATATTGCATAATTTCTACATATAATTAAAGTTTCACACTAATTAATCTATCTTTATTGCGCTAACTTGCATAATATGCTGATAATGATAAAGACATTATTAATGCTATGAGAAACTAAATCAATAATCATATCATTTGGTAGTTATTTTCATTTCCTCGAGAAAAAGTAAGACTGAAAATTTGGTTATTAATGGAAGAAGAAAGAGGACAGAATGTTTATGTTTATAATAATGAAATACTCGAAATGGTTCCTTAACAAATCGGTTAGTCCCTCAACTTTTTGCCTTCCATTCAAATGTCGCATTGATAAAAATGATAAGATTTAAATTCAACTAATGCCAATCAGAACTGAAATTGCACAGCATCAATTTTTCCATGCACTTTAGTTATTTTCTGCCTATTTTTTGGAAAAGCATTTGGGATTTATAATATCAGATTAAGCAATAAATAACACTGGTCATCTCAAATTCATCCTTCAGTAATTTACTATATGGATTGAAATTAAATTACTTTTATCACTTCGTTCATATAATTAATTATTTTGATGATTGTTAGCATCCTACTATTACCATTTATTTTACCTGAAAAAATAACAAATGTACATTTGCGTACTTATCAAAACGAACTTTGCGCTATCTAAAGATTCAAAAAATGCATTTGTCAATATAAAAAAATGTCAATATCAGAAAATTTGTCGATATCAAAAAATCAAAAAATGCATTTGTCGTTATAGAAATTTTAATAATATTCAAATTTTGCTAGCACAGTTTAAAACGAAATCGATACATTCATTTACAGAATTTGAATTGCAGAAATTTAGGCGAAAAATAAAAATTTAATTTCCAGCGCTCAAAAATAACATTTAATGAACATAGTTAATTTGATAAATGATTATACATTATTATCGTTGAAAAGTAAAACTGGATAATCGAAATGTCATTCTTATCATTGTCTGTCTGAATCAGTTCTTCTTCCGTTGCACTCGAAAAATGCGGAAAATGGAACACTGATCCGCTAATATCGGACAGGATGTACACCTAGATTCCGCTGCGGAAGTATAAAAAGCGCTGCTGTTAGATTTTCAACCATTAATGATTCCGCATTGCTCTTTCAGTGTTAAAAAATATTCTTAGATATTGTGTTTACCAATGAAGATTTTGTGCGTTAATGTCGATCATTCTCGACATTGCTTCAGAACATGTTCATCTAAATGATATACTGTTCAAGAATAAATTTACTGTATTATGATGAATTGTAAGATTAACATGCAGAGTATTTGCCATGACGGCGGTAACTTGCCAGACGACATTTACCAGATCATTATTGTGTCATGTGAAGTGAGAGCTCGAATTCAATAATAAAAGTTGATTTAAATGTTAATTTCTTGAATTCTTTGTTGTTGTTTTCTGAATTCATAAATAG
>NW_018108931.1:9745-14695 GCF_000183805.2 Loa loa | reverse complement strand
TAAAAATAAGTCAATAAAAATAAGTGCTAAATAACACACACACACACACACACACAATGTTTCGATTACAGTATCGCAAAATATTAAAGTATTCTAATATGAATTTATTAGAATTGTGGAACTATTCAAAGGATCAAAATTATCGATCGATCTTAGAAAGAACGCTATTCATCCTAATTACAATAACAAGCATTTATTTATCACTGATATCATTAGGAGTAGTGTCAGATTTTTTTATCAATTCAACATATTTTGCGTAATCACACATCAAAGAAATTGTTTATTTCAGTTAAAAGTACACAGTGTAGTTTAGAGTATATTGAAGAAAAAGATGCTAAACGCTTGAACGTAGCTGATTCCGTAATTCAATTACTTTACGCCGGTCATCAGGAGGCAATAAAGCGATCTGCTCTTCACTTAATTGCAATACCTGAAAAACTCCTTTTGGAAATCATGAAAAAAAAAAGCAACATTTATCAAGACTGCCGTATGGTGGTGAGCTTTACCTATCCCCACCAGACCGGAAAAAATGGAAAGAATTTCTCCAGGATATACCATTCCATCGTAGTGAAATGTTAGAGGACAAGTATCTTCTGTATATCATTTTCTACAATTACCAGTGACACTATGAAAGGTTTTGTGGAGACAAAGAGAATTCATGTATAAGAAAACTTTAAAATTAAAAAAGAAGGGGGAAAAAAACACACCTGCATCAACAGTTGGGCTTGCTGCTGATCGTCAGGGCTAAGCTCGGAATTGGTTCCTTGTGGAGAAGGAGCACGAGTAACTGCAGGTCCTGATGGAGGTCTAGCGAAGTTAACTGGCACCGATGAAGCTGCTGAAGGCGCCATTTGTGGCATTCCTCCAGGAAACATTGGCTGTGGTATATTAGGTACTGTTGACATCGATACTGGCACCGATGTATCTATAACCTTATAATCATAAAATCCAAGTACCTTATTCAGAAAACAAGTAAAGAACAGCTTTGACCTGGATATGCCTGCTGTTGCTGTTGCTGGTGAAACGGTTGTGAAATTGCAGGCGTTTCCCGATGAAGCATCGCAACAGCCACTTGTGGATCAACAATTCGCATAACTACTTGCGCCTGAAAGATCAAAACTCAAAATAGTTTTTAGGACTTCCTGAGAAGACATAATTAGTGTCGCTAATGAATTGCCGTGGAATATCGTATATCGTGAAAACATGAAATTAGCATTCAATATTCAAATGTGAAACTGGTTTTTTTTTTTTTTTTTTTTCACAGGGATTATCCATGCATACAGTGCAGTACATTAAGATAAGATCTCATTTCAAAAGAGGATTACAATGTCACCCTCAATCAACTAAGCTACTCGGTAATCCCCACTTCCTCGTTCTTATTTCTTTAAAGTATATCTCGAATTAATACGGACTCTATGATACAATAAACATCATGCATTTCGAAAGATTAGGTTTCTAACAAAACCTGCAAAAGAGCATATGCAAGCTGTGGATTATTCATGAGTAAATTTTTGGCTTCATTCGGATTGTTATGAACGCACTGTTTCATTTGCTTCATTAATTCAAACATTTGTTCGGGTGGCAAAGACGCTACCGATCGCGAAATAGCTTCAGGTACTTTATCTGCCTCAGTTTCTGGACCGTATGGACTTTCCTGCGCTTGCTGCTGCAAATACTGAAAGAACTGGGGAGATATACCTAGAAAAACGCGTTTTTTGCAACAATCAAAAATTTCAAGAAGTATAACAATTAGAAATTTAAAAGGGCCGATAAATAAACTGCAGAATTAATTCCAGCTAAATTTTCATGCCATGTATGGAAAAACATAAAGAACCACTTTTGTTTTTCTAATGAAAACATGCAAATATGAATGTAACCTCTTGCTGTTGAGCAGCAAAGGCTGCTTGTAATTGTTGAACTTCATCAGCACTACGATCACCACCAGCTGCTGAATCAACTCGTAGCGGACGCCCGTTAAGTTCAAAGCCATTAAGATTCCTGAATCAGAAATTGCATAAGCAAATGGATGCGAATTCTTTGAAACCTAATATGATGTTCGCAATGTTATTGAATAGGGGCTGCAAATTCATTTATTCACAAACATCACCTCCAAAAGAGATCAATCGAGATTCAGAAAAATGTCTGGGATTGAGATACTTATCTAAAGGAACATATGATCTTTAGAAGTGCAACATTTATAAGGTAGAAGCTCAACTTCATTTATTTAAGGTTCTATATTCATAACAGTCTTTATAGTCTTTACTGCTAAAAAATTTTGGAAACGTTCCAGTCAGAACTACCTGATTGCACTTTCGGCAGTTTGGGCATCATTATATTCGCAAAATCCATAACCTTTCGGTTTACCCGTGTCGCGGTCATGAACTAGCCGCAGATGAACAACTGGTCCGACCTGCAAAATGCAATTAATAATACGAATAAAACAACATGACGCGAAGAAAGTTGATTTAAGGTATTTTTCCCAGGAAGAACTCCTGTTCCATGTTTTGTCACTACGAGTCATTAAATTAACAGACCGTCTGGAAATCGACAATGATTGCATAACACAGAAGTGATTATATACAATACCTTAAAAGTGACTAATGATACCAAAAGTCAACATCATTTAGTTCAACTTCACTGCAATTTCGGCAACTACTACTAAAGAGAACAAGCAGAAAAAGAAGTCATAGAAAATTTAGCAACAATTTACAATGCTGAACTACAGTTCTCACTCATCCGACGTCAACCAAATAATCAAAATAAAAAATGAGTCGAAATTACAAATTTACAAATTTAGAGTAGTAAGGTATCCGGAATTATAAAACATATGTAACTGATAAATTCAAAAACATGAACAAAAAGATCTTTGAATCAACAAAATTTTTCGACGCATCTAGTGCAATTTTGCCGGAGTTTACAGATAAAACAAAATAGTAAACATGAAAATGATAAAAAATTATTGTTACTAACCTGAGCAAACACTTGCTTTAACTGTTCCTCGCCCACTTCATAAGAAATATTACCAACTAAAAAATTGTGAGCAATTCTTTATTAATGTAAAGAAAGAAAGCAGGAAGTTTTTCAACATCTGTTCCTAAATATCCGTCCAGTATGTTCAGCAAACAAACGACGGCAATATGACTGCTCAAGAATATATAACGAATAAAGTGGGAAAATTTTTTGCTCTGTAATTTTTACAAAATCAAAAAAACCATCAAAAAAAAACGCTGATATAATTTATTCAGTAAATCTCAATGAAAAAAACAAACCAAAAACAGATCGCGCTGATCGATCAGTTGCGGAAGGTGCTGTTTTTGTTGTACTTGTTACAGCGCTGTCACGTTCGCGATATGCCATCAGAGAGAAATGATGAATCAATAAATAGATGATTGTTTACAGATGTGAAAATGCAATCAAAGCCACTTTAAAGAAGAAATGCTGCAGATAAGAAAATACGATTAATCTTGTTATCAGTTAAACGACAATCCTATATAAAAAAGTAATGATATTAACGAATAAAATGGGGTGACAACATTGTATGGTAACTGACAATGTCATAATGAATCAAAGAACAGTATGGATTAATGTAAATTATAGTTGAAAATTTCAATCTTTTTTTCATGAATTCTGTTTCCTCTTGAAACATATGGTGATCGACTACATATGTGACAAAAATTTTAAAGATTCTTAGAACAAGTTTAAGTTTCATCTTTGATTAGTCGACTTTGTCAACTTTAACATTATTATTCTTTTTTTTGGCGAAAAACAACCTAGTGGACAGGAATGACGCTTTAAAAAATTTCAACGAAAACCCGCAACTTGGCAAGTTGCGCCCGTCCTACTTCCCACCGAAAACTAACAAAGAAATATCAAATTGGAAGAGGGACGGACCGCTATTTTGTCGCATCTGCAATAAAATCCGGACGGGAGTGACGGGCAGTTTCAGGACAGATTGGGTGACACTACTATGCGGGCCTTTCTCTTCAGGAGTTAGTTTGAACTTTGACTCCTATTTGAACTTTGACTCCTATTCATGACTTGAATTCAAGGCTTTGAGGAAACTAATATGATAATAATAAGTTTAGAAAGGTTTACTGCAAAAGATTTTAGATTACTACGAATTAGTGTGCAAAAATCCATGGTTATTTTACCATGACCTTTGATCCGAATTTGGACTTCCGATAAAAGCGAAAAATAGGCGTTGTAGAAATCAAATTTTCCTCTCGACAATCGGTTACTTGTTTTCCCGGCAGCTAAAAGCATCATATACCGTTGCACATTCCCTTCCATACTTTTTCTTTTACGGCAGTGGAAATGAAATTCCCGTTTCATTTCAAAAAGAAATATCTTCTGTTCTAGATTCATTAATAGTCCCTTAATAGCTGAATCAAATATTCAACTACCTTACTAAAATGTAGCTTTTAGAAAGCAGCAGCGTAGTTATGAATGAATTCGTGTACGTCCTAGCATATAGATTGATTTATTATATTTTTTATTCGTTAAAGAACACTTCCATTCATTTCAGTCTTCGTCTTGTCGGTTTTACTTTAAATTATATGACGGTTGCTGTATAAATACTACTCGGGAGAGAAAATTTGAATCTTCTCATTGCTCAACTAAAATAAATGGTGCTATTTTTTTGGAATGTTTATTATTTGAGAAGTGTGATGTAACCATTTGATCTAATGAGTTATTTCAGATTTAAAGGAAATGATTGATGTACTACTGGCATATATTGTATAATCGAATATGGTTAAAGGTCGTGAAATCACAAAATTAGGGTTTATTAAAGGACTTGCTAAATGTTATAGGATGCATAACTTCTCGTACTTTTCGAAACAAAACAAATGATGGTGTGAAAATGCTTCAAAAGCCGAAATTGCATGTAAATGTTTAAAAATTAAAATAACACAAAGATACCATAGAAATCCATGCAGAAAAAAAAAAGTT
>NW_018108931.1:7393-9725 GCF_000183805.2 Loa loa | reverse complement strand
TGTATAAATACTACTCGGGAGAGAAAATTTGAATCTTCTCATTGCTCAACTAAAATAAATGGTGCTATTTTTTTGGAATGTTTATTATTTGAGAAGTGTGATGTAACCATTTGATCTAATGAGTTATTTCAGATTTAAAGGAAATGATTGATGTACTACTGGCATATATTGTATAATCGAATATGGTTAAAGGTCGTGAAATCACAAAATTAGGGTTTATTAAAGGACTTGCTAAATGTTATAGGATGCATAACTTCTCGTACTTTTCGAAACAAAACAAATGATGGTGTGAAAATGCTTCAAAAGCCGAAATTGCATGTAAATGTTTAAAATTAAAATAACACAAAGATACCATAGAAATCCATGCAGAAAAAAAAAGTTATTACGATATAAAGATGCATTGCTCAAATCGTGAATTTACACAGAAAACTGTGTAAAAAAATAAATTATAAGGAAAAAGCCAGGTTTTTTGATTTTTTGAAAGTTTGGCTACAACAATAAGATCAAACAAACTCTCAAAACTGATAACCATGTAGGACAATTGTATGATTACGTGTAGGACAACTGTATGATTACACTCAGTTTTTTCCGGAGCTATACTTCCTAACATTTTATCTTACAGAAATTTTAATCGCAGAACTTCAAATTTAAATGAAAAACTGCCTATTTGACTTTATTTGAATGTATACTTTGCATCTGATTCCTAAGTCACATTTACTTTTCAAAAAAAAAGAAAAATTTTTTCCGAGGGAAATTTTTTCAAAAAGAAAAAAAGCAGTAAATCACGTACTAAGATTAATTAGCATATTTTTGTGTCAGAAATATCTAATAGAAGATACACTACAATATATGATTAACCTTTGTTAAGAAGGGTAACATATTTTTATTTCCTTCTTTGCAGAGTATGCAAAGGATTAAGTTCCTTTTGATTTTCATGTTTAAATAAAAGTTGGAAAAACATCCAATGCAAAGAAAGTTGATGATCTATTGATAAGAAATGGAAGGAGAATGAAACAAAATTCTGAACAAATAGCATTGGAAAGAATATAAACCAATAAAAAATACAACTGATTGAGTGCTTTATAGGCGTGTGTACTCATACGTACTCATTGACTGCTCATACACGTACGTGTATGTGTGCATACGTTCAGTATTTAGAACTTGCCACTTTTTTTGCCATCTTTTACCTATTGTACGTTTGAAAGTGTTATTTTATATTCACTTACACATTATTACAATTAATTTCAGGTAAAGGATCATATGGCATTTCATGTATAACACGAATACTTTCATTATTGTCTAATTGTCGACTTCTGGTCAAAGAGCGCTTGCTGTAAGATATTCCACTAAATTGGTAGAAGCGTTTCAAAGGTCATAGGGTTCCGTTCAAAATTATTCTGGCCTTTGTATATTTCTTAAAAATCCAAATGAAAATTAGGGAGTTGGTGTTACTAAGTTATCGTGAATATTAAGCTGCATTACATTCTATTAGTCATGAAGCAAATATCGGCTCGCTGTATGACACTTCCCTGAGATAATAAAAGCGTTTCGAAGGATTTCCGTTCCCGTTTGGTCTTCTGGTCCTCAGGTACTCTGTAACTTTTGCTTCCTATGTCTTTCAGATGCTTTAATTAACAATATGTTGGTTTTTGTAGTTCGGACATGCATTGTGCAACTAACGAACGCAGTCTGGTCATGCTTTTAATAAATCGAGTGATGTGAATCAAAAAACCTGAAAAAATGGGGATATTCTCATTCAGTTGATATTTCCTGAGATATGTAATGAAGTATTCATTCGAAGGTCTAGGTTAATTATCATTCCGGAAGTCTTCTGGGTTTTTGTGAGATCACTATTGGTTATTTTGTTGGTCGCTTATTTTCGTTTTTGTTTCTAATCTAATTGAATCAATACAATTCTAAAACTAGCGAAGTTTCCATACTGACTTTTTTCTTTCACGAGATTGCCTTATGCTTTTGGAATGCTTGCCACCGTGCTATTTTGACTTAGAGAAAGACATTTTGTTTGTCCAATTTAACCTCATTTAACACTGGAATTAAAAATTGATATTAAAAGTGGTGATTTACTTTAAACTCTACGATGTTATGCTAAGCGATAATTATTTTGTAATGGCTTTCAGCAAGCGTAAGTGAAGCCGTATGATGGGTTCTTCTTCTAACGGCAGTAGTGGTACTTTGAAGAGAAAACAGATAACGAGAGGTCGGAAGCGTGATGATGTGAGTTTTAACTGAGTTGTCTTAGGAAATTCGTCGAAAGTTTTCCAGCAAAGTACTGGCTTTATATATATATATATATTATATATATACATATATA
>NW_018108931.1:3600-7098 GCF_000183805.2 Loa loa | reverse complement strand
TATATATATATATATATATATATATATATATATATATATATATATATATATATATATATATATATATATATATATATATATATATATATATATATGACATAATACTGCTAAATATTGCATAAGACTTGTGGGTTAATGATGCATTCTATGTCACCATATGTGATCGGTCCATTTTATGGCTTTTGGCTGGATTTCCTGTTATTCAAGATGTCGAGCCAGTTTTCCTGTTTCAAATATGTCAGTTTTACTAATCTTCGATGTTATTTATGATTACAGCTACCTTCTCTTGGTATTGTCGCAAGACGAGCGGCTTCTCGATGTGGCTTATCACGACAAAGCAAGAACGCTGCAATCAGGTATGTATACCCTTGGGCCCTCTGTTCGACTCTCAGAGGTATTGATCTTATCTATTTTTTCTAATTGCCAAGCTGGTTGAAATAACTGTTTTGTATTTTGTTACTCCTTAAACCTGAATTCAGAGCAGAAATAAGCTAAGACTCTGGTTCCAAGAAGTTTGGCGGAATGTGCAAAGGATTTCCAGATATGATGCTGGCAATTTCAGAATATTTCGGAATATGATTGCTGGAAAAATATTGTTTTTCGATGAAAAATCACTGCTTGTAAATTTTAAGCGGACGACGAATCGGTATAAATATGCCAGTCAACAAATATGCCAATCGACGGACATCTTTTTTCAAATCGGTTCGTCCACAAAAAGCAACAAGTCAAAAGGCAGGATTACGGTGTCATGATGCATTATGGGATAAGGTATGTTAATGCTTTAATTGTTTGCACCAGCTTATTTATTACCGATAGCAAAAATCCTCTCCTTTTTTTGACAAGTGCTAGATTTAACATTTTGTTAAGATTTCTGTTAAACTTATTTATCCAATAGAAAATTGTAGTTGCTAAGGTGATTGGGCTCAAAATAAGTGATAAGTATGCTTCAGAGTTTCGGTAAGGTTTGTAAATTATGTTTGTTTCATAGGCGGCACATTTTATCCAAACAATAGTGTAGATTCGAAGAACTGAAGGATTACTTTATGAATTTCTTTGCAGTAGTCAAGTTCAACCAGTGTTTATTTACGAGTGGAAAGTCACGTATTGTGTCATAATATTGTGAAATTAAAACACTGTTGGTCATAAAGTGGTTTAACAGCTTCATTGTCCGTGACTTTTTTTCTTTTTTTTTACAGTGTGAGCGTCTATTTCGAAAAGGCGATATAGTTTCAGTGACGGATAACAGTAATAGTTTGTGTTATTTTGCACAAATTCGAGCCCTGCTATGTAATCAACTTGGCGAACGCTTTGCTGCTCTCACTTGGTAATGTATTCTCTATCTTCTTACACTCTTCAAATTAGAATCTAACGGCAAGTACGGAAAGATTTGAGGATTCCATGTCATGAGTATCTGAAGGGCGTTTTGCACTAACTGACCGGTTAATTGCGCTCCTCTGTATGCTTGACAGTTTCTGATTTTAGACAATTCATTGTAGACACTTTCTGCGAGAAAATGATGTTTAGAAAGTAAATCTCCTCAACGAGAAGAAATTTAGGTTGGTTCCCACTGAATCAGCCGATGAAGCTCATCAGTTCGATGCGGAACATTTTGTGCATGCACTGTCTGACTCAGTGTTGTACCCTCTAGAGGTAGTTGTTTTTCCTGTTCCAGTTTAGACTTTTATTCATCAAGCAAGTTCCAAGTCTAATGATATCTGGCTATGATAGCATAACATAAAGTGAGGTTCACTTTTATTCATGCTTCGAACATTTGAATACTTTTTTACGGATGGGAAAACCACTTCAGATAGTATGTAAATATTCAAGTTGTTTGGAGGTATGAGTGTCAAGTAATGCTTGCAACATAGTTTTGTTTTTTCTTTTTGAAAATTAGTCAAATGCTTTACAATGTTTATATTTTGGTAATCCAGCTATTACTGAATGTTGCTGATGATCAGATCAGCCAAATCCAGTGACTTTTATTTTTTGGAAGAATTAAGACTGCAAACTCACTACTAAGCTTGAGTAGAATTTACAATCTCATGGGACAACTTTTTTCATTTTCAACATTGGTTAGTAGCTGTATTGAGCACTTTTTTTTCTTTTTTTTTTCTAGATGAAGTTTGTAGTGCTAGCCGATGAAGACGAAGATGAATAAAACAAGTTACGCGACATATTTTTTTTTATTTTTATCTTAAAAAGACTGAGCAACTTTCAGGTTTGCACATTTGTGCAGCACGCTCCGTTGCTTCCGGGTTATTGTCATGACTGGAAACCGCGATCAATAGTCGAAAAAAAATTACATGAGCAGCTGGAAGAAAGAGTTCGTTCTATAAATACAATATCAACTAAATTAATTGCATTTGATGAGAAAATTCCAACTTCTAAATTAAAATGAGCTTCAAAATATTGTTTCTTGTGAAAGCACAAGGTTTACAAAAAGTGGTTCATTGTGGTCGATTTAATTGTTTGAATCTAGGTCTTGGTTTCAAAGTATATTTTATTGCTTAAACTTGTATAGTTTTTTTCATATTGAAACTGTTGAAATGTTGAATAAACTTTGTCATTTCTTGTCTCACTCATTTTTATATTTTTCTAATATTAATGATCAACTAATGAATAAAGAAATATATGAGCAGAAACTGCTAATTCATTACTAGATGAATCAAGCAGCTTTTCATATCTCCATCATAATAGCTACTGTTAAAGCCGCTGACATCACCGAAGCAACTGAGTGTATTATCAATTGTTTATTTACCACTTTCATAGTTGATTTGGCGAAATTTCTAGTATATATCAAGTAACGAATTTTCAGCAAAAAAAAAAAAAAAAAAGTCCCAATTATTTTTATCGTTGTGCAGAGCAGCTTTTAAAATTATGCAAAAAAAAGAAATGCAAAATTTAAATTACGGAAAGAGTAAATTATTAACAGAGTGTAATGCATACATGAAATTATGTCCATATACTGTGCATCAATTAACACCTCTTGAATTTTTAAAAATTTTGAAAGTATCATATGGAGTTCGTAATTTAATCCTTATCAATTATCACACCGAAAGATAATCACATTCAATTATTACATCAAAAGATACAGGTAATCATATGGTAAATAAATTTTTCATTCATCTAAATTATTTCTCAAATGATTTTAAATTAAAAATGTATAACTTAAACATTGTTACATTATAAAATACTACTTGTAAAGAAAGGTAAATTAAAATGAAACTAAAAAAAAAGACTTGTCATGAAATTTGTCACAGATAATTTTAATAGTTGAGATTAAAATTAGAAAGTAATTATACCTTGATCAGCTTGTTATTAATAATAAAATATGATAGCTAAAATCAATTTTTGGAAGAATACCAACTAATGTGTATATTTTTTATGATTAGCAGCTATGTTTGTCACGTTTGTCAACGATCTACCCATCTATCATTCATCCTGAAAAATTTTCATTTTCTTTAATTTATCTCTTCTTTTCTCTCTCTCCCCTCTCTC
>NW_018108931.1:1618-2835 GCF_000183805.2 Loa loa | reverse complement strand
CCTTTTCAATTAAACTTTCGTTATAAAATTTTTATGACTAACTTAGCAATGAATGTAATTAGTATTTAATTAATTTCAATTGTAACGAAGAAATTAATTTTCGTATAATTATTCCCTAATGAATGAGTGAATGAATAAATGATTGAGCTGATTGATTGATTGATTGATTGAATTAAAAGAGCAAAATTTTTAAAATTGAATTGAAATTTAATAAATGAAGTAAATTTTTAACATGAAAACTTATATTAAATTCTATAGTATTTTTTTCTGATATTATAAATTAGCCGAAAAAAAAAGCATATAAATGAATAAAATTTAATAGATATTCATTTTGTGAAATTAATTTAATTACATGCATTTATTTTTACATAAAATTAATTTAATTACATGCATTTATTTTTACATTTTCCAGCAATGTTCAATAATGTATCACTCATTGAAAATAATCGTTGTATTCCTCTCAATTTATCGAATGTATTCATTTGAAGAAATTAACAAACATAATGAATCAATAAAGGTTATCAACAAAAACTATTATTTTCATAATGATAGAAGTTTGAATTTCTTGAAAAATTTTTTAATTAATAATTTTGCTAGCAAATTTCTCGAGATAAATCTTATATGGAAAATATCATCCGCGGAGAACTAAAACATACTTCGTGAGATGAAAAATATCATCCGTGAGATTTTTTTTAATTTTTTTTACTTTTTTTGTTTCTATAATGAAATTAAATAATGAAATAATGTGAAAACCTTTTTTTTTCATTTTCTTGGTAAAACTACTTGTGATGAAAAAATTTGTGAACCAAAATTTGTAAATAATTAAATTTTTGTTATTGTTTGAAAAGAATGAGAAAATTTAATATAAATTATTTTTAAGGAAGAAATTTTTGACAGATAATGAAAACACTTAAAAGCAAAACCTTTTGGTTTTTTAAAATTTGATAAAATTATTTAGGAAATGCATTACGGAAGCGATGACGGAAACACGGACGACATATACGCACATTTTTGGAAACTTTTAATTACCAAAAGTGAGGTGAGAAATTTGTATTGCCAGAATAACATATTTACCATTTGATACTAAAAATGATAGTAGTGATAATGACGGGATGATAGCAATAATGATAATAATAACAATAGTAACAATAATAAATAATTGACAATAGTGACAATAACAATAATCATTATTATTATTATTATTATTATTATTATTA
>NW_018108931.1:0-895 GCF_000183805.2 Loa loa | reverse complement strand
TTAAAAACTGAAAGAAAAAGAGAAGCAAAAAAAGAGTGGAATAAAATAAATTCCATTTTCTTCTCTTCTTGTTCGTTTACACTGAATAAAAAAAAATAAAATGCGAATTGAATTGCTATTCTAAACAATTTTTTAAACAAAGAAACAAAAAAGAAAAAAAACGCCATAAATTTTAATTGAAGTATTTCATTGAAATTAATTGATTGAAAATTTCATTGGAAATTATCAATGAAAATCATAAATAGGTCATACACGACTGGGATTAATGCATGTATTATGTGGTTTTCAAAAGGTATTAACTTGCACTAGCTAATTAATTGTCTCTTCTAGTTTATCATCATAAATGTAGCTGTAATAATTTACGGGTAGTGAAACGTTAATTAAATTTAGGCGAAATCAAATTTTTAAATTTACTGCTAAATTTGAATTTTTCAGGTAATTCGAAATAATATTTTGAAATTATCAAGCAATGAATATGTCAAAGTAATTGTTATTGTTTTTCTTATCACCATATCTTTTTTCATCATTTGTTTATGCTTTACTTTTATCACTTTTAAACTTTTTCAATGTTTTTATTAAATTCCACAACATGAATTACATGAAATTTTTATATTAAATTTATAAAAAAAAAGTAAAATTTTTCATTAAATTATGATGTAAAGTGCATGCAAAAATAATAACAAATGAATTATTACAATAGAATAAACAAAAATGATTTTAATTAATTAATTAGTATATACATACATTTAATTAATAATATCAATTAATTAATTGGAAATATTAAATGGGTGAAAGTTGAAAGTTTTCCATTTCAATAACTATTGTTTAAGAAATTTTCCTTATATTGATAATAAGAAACAATGAATGAAAAAATTGGTCAATAGGTTACACGAAT
>NW_018108930.1:13659-14703 GCF_000183805.2 Loa loa | reverse complement strand
TATTCAAATTTATCGATTTAACTTTTCCTTGAGTGACAATAAGAATTGATCATATCATTTCATTATTTGAATTCATATTCAAATTTATCGGTCCAATTTTTATTTGAATAGCAACAAGAATTGATCGTAATCATTTCATTATTTCAATTCAAATTTAGCAGTTTAATTTTTGTTGAATACACAATTGTTGTTTATTAAAAAAAACAATAACAAATAATATTTGTATTGTAAAAAAATTTATTACATCTATTTACCAAATATGATTCAAAATTTTTGGATATAAAATAGAAATAGTTACGCTAAATTTGCAATATTACCACTAACTAATAATATCATTTCCAATATCATTTCCTGTGTATTAAAGCTTTTGCAATGCAATAAAAGCTTTAGCAAACGATTTACACATTTGGCCTCATTGGCACAACATTTTACATATGCATACATACTTACCTGAATGATTGATAATAAATGAAATGGTTAGAATAAGAGAAAATATGCAGGAAGTAAAGTTAGAGGAATTTCTTTTTTTTTTTTCTAAATTTAAGCAATTTATATTGATGATAAATGGTTGAAAATTTTTCGTAGCAATAGCGAATGAATGAAAAGATTGATGAAAATATTGGAAAGTAAATTGACAATTTTTGGGCTCTTTGAAATATTATGAGAATATTATATGCATGATTGATCGTTAGGCTTAAATTTCTTTTATGCAATGATGCTAAAAAAAAAAAAATTAACTGCATCAATAGTAGGATATTTTATCATATATATGTATATATGCATGCGTAACAATCATTTCACTTATTATTATTATTATTATTTTAATTTATTAGCTATTTTATTCATATTTTTATTTTGGGGAGAAAAAAGGAAAGAAAAATTTTAGGCATTTATTATGGACATTTTCATTATCTCGTTTGATAAAGGTAGTAAATGAAGCTAATTTATTTATTTGTTTTAATTTAGACATTTTTAAAAGGCAGAAATGAAGCTAATTTATTTATTTGTTTTAATTTAGACATTTTAAAAAGGCAGTAAATGAAG
>NW_018108930.1:11038-11722 GCF_000183805.2 Loa loa | reverse complement strand
AATTACAATGTATTATTGGAAATGATTTTTCTAATTTTTAAAATGAAATAAACTTTTGAGATTTTTTCATCGTTTTTTTTTTTTTATCTTTGCAAATATCACATATCGTATTATCCATTGATAGATAAATTGAATTTATAGTATATAATTTTAATTATTAAATTATGCTAAGGTAAATTTACTAATTTTGAAGCTAATACTATTGCTATACTTTTGAAGCTAATGCTATTTGCTATCAAGAAAATCAACTGTTTATAGAATTTTCAATGCGTGTCCCAGGTCGTTGTACGGTTGTTTCGGATAGCAATAGTAGCTTAAAAAATTTGCGACGACAACAATTTGATTGTGGTAGCAATAAATTACTACCACAACAACAGCATCGTTGTATTCCACTTGAGCATTTCCATGATGGTATCGTAGATTGTCCTGATGGAAGTGATGAGTGTAAGTTTAATGATTGATAAGTATTGTAATTTTTTTTAAATAAATTAATTTTCATTTTATCAATCGATTTAATCCAACAAATTAATTAGCTGCAAAAATTTAGGTAAAATAACGAAATTTATAATTACTTTGAAAATTATAACTATGAAATAAATTTATGGAAACGAAATACATTTAATCATTTCTTTTTGAATAATTTTCATTGAATTAGTGATGTTTGTTTGTTTATTTTTTTTTTTT
>NW_018108930.1:7259-10269 GCF_000183805.2 Loa loa | reverse complement strand
TTTTTTTTTTTTTTTCAGTTTGCTTTCCTGGTTATATCAAATGTGGTGTGTATTGCGTATCAATACAGTATGCAATGCAATGCTTTATTAATCCTAGTTGTTATTTATTTTAATTAAGTACGACAAAACAAAAAAAAAAAAAACGAATAAAAAAAACTGTAAATTTTTTTTTTAGTCAATAATTTTCATGCTTCTTTCAGGATGCGATAATTCACCAACATCACCACAATTTTGTGATATCATCAGTAAGTATCTTTAATTTTAATTTTAATAACAACAACAATAATAATAATAATAATAAAATGGATTCATCAAAAAATTTTAGCTGACCGGAAAATTTTGTCCGGTTTTTCAATCCTGAATTGAACTGAATTGAAATACAAGTGATTATTGTTTAAAATTGATGTAACACATTTTGTGATAAGTAATTTCTGTGCAATGATATATGTATTGATAATAAAAATAGACTAGAAAGTTATTTGTATGGAGTAAAAATGACGTCGACTTTTGAGCTAATGAGCTAATGGCATTTGAGATCAAATTTGTAAAAATAGACTTATGAGATATTGTAAGCCGATAAATGCGTAATTCGAATTTAATACAACTAAAATTTAACATATGATAACATTTATGCTCAATGATCATCCGGAAGGTTTTGCTGATATTTCAAAGTAAAGTTTAAAATTTTTCATTTTTTTTTTTTTTAGTAGAAAAAATTATGTTCAATTGAGGGAACAGTGCCTTGTAAAGGTTATGGTGAATGTGTTATGAGAAAATGGATTGAAAATGGCCAAAGTAATTGCATCGATAAATCTGATCAAGGTCATTTTTTTATTTTTATCACAAATTTATTAAATACTCTCATGTTGATCATATCATAAGAGCATATCATATCATATCATAAGAGCAATGATCAACTAATGATGGATATTTTATCTAAAAAAAAAAAAAAATACCAAATCCAATCTAAGAGGATTATGTCTAAATTGTTACAATGATATTTAATTTTTAGATCTTGCTTATATCGCTGTATTTGGTATTAAACGTGCATCTAATTTATATCAAAGCATACAATTTGGATGCAATACATCGGTTGACATGAATGATATGATTAGCACCAAAAGATATGTCACATCTTCGCATCAGTCAATTTCATCATCACCATCACATCTTGCTTTAACAGATGATATTGATCGTGGTTCAATTTCAAATATTACAAAAAACTGGAATAATGCAACCACTCAATCGACAACCAAACAATTTGTATTTCAAATACCAAATACTAACATGAATGATCATAATTTCAAATCTTCGGATTTTGATAACCTACGATATACTACGGTAGCTGAATTCATCAATAAAGCAGAAATTGTCAACGATTCCATACATGTAAATCATCAGGTGCAGCAAAATTCTCAAAATATTATTCCAAATAATACTGGACAACAGCACTCTTTCAATACTTTTCAGAATTTCATCACACGAGTTGACAGTAATCATGCAGGGCATGATCATGCTGATAATAAATCAAATGCAATAACAAGAACAGGAACAACAACAACAACAACAACATATCAGTTTTATCCGATTACTGTAAAATCGATTACAGCTGATTTTTTTACTGCTAATCCTGCTATTAAAATGGTACAACCATCATTCATTAATTATCCTAATGATAATTCAATGAAACAAATTTCTGGAAAATTCGAAAATTCATCAACAGCATCAACAAATCCAGCAAATTCACATAATGAGGAAAAATTAAATGATAACCGGTATACATCAATTAAATCTTCCAATGCTATCCAAACCAATAATGGTAGTGATAGATTGGGATATAATAATACCTTAAAACAAAATAATATTATTAAACCAAATGATATTTCATTATCATCATTATCATCAAATCAATCATGGAATCAAAATGATACATTCAATTCTTCTACAAGTATGATATCAAATAATATCAAAAATATAGCAATAATACGAAATGATTCACAACCGCCAATACCGCCACCAATTACACCAAATCCACAATTGGAAGAACACCGGGAGAACAATATACCAGAGAATGGTCGCGTTTTTTTTTTTTTCTTTCTCTCTCTCTCTCTCTCTTTCAAGGAAACAATTTATTATGTAATGTTATCAGTAATCTTATTTTTCAAATTATAAATAAATAATTTTGAGAATTATAGGTAGCTTGGCTAGCTTGGCTAATACTATCACTAGTATCACATCAAAGGCATCACCAGATCAAATAGCATGCGCACGTTATGAATACGCCGAAGCACAACGTTTGGTACCAAAGCCACAATGTACCTGTCCACCAGGACAAATGCCTAGCGGTGAACATGGCCAATGTAACAGTATGTATTAAGAAAAATTTGTCAAAAATTATTCAAAAAAAATTATTCAATTTTTGATTTTTTATTTTTAATTTAATTTTAACAACTTTTTGAAATTTTAAAAGTTTTGAAAATTTATTATTTCGGGATTTGCATGAAAATATTATGCTTTGATATTACATTATTACAAACGAGACAATCAATAATTGATACAAGCTATATCCGATTTACAAATAAAACTATCCCATATACTAACTACTAACATTTACTGTAAGAAGTCATTGGACATTGATAATTTTGTTTTTTTTTTTTTTTAATTTTCTTATCAATAATTTTGTTTATTTCTCAGCAACAATAATATCAACATTTGGCATAGATGTACATGATATGTGTGGTGGTATAGAAACTGATCCAGAAGAACGATCTCGACTTGCTCTTTTAGTAGTTCGTTTTTTTTTCTTCCTCATTCTCTAAAAATCTTTCGAAGCTTATCAAAATTACATAACTGATTATTTTTACAACTAAAGCTTTTTTTTTTTTTTAAANATAACATATAAAGGAACAGAAAGTGGGAAAAAGAGAAAAGAAAGAGAGAAAATAGTTTATTAAAAAATATTTCAGTTAGAATCGTACCCGGTTACCTTATCAAGCTTGTGTCCGACGTG
>NW_018108930.1:0-6541 GCF_000183805.2 Loa loa | reverse complement strand
CATTTGGTTATTACATATGTATTCTATTTCTTGGCCACTTCTTTATAGGGTCATTTGGTTATTACGTATTTATCCTATTTTTTGGCCACTTGTTTATAGGATCATTTGGTTATTACATATTTATCCTATTTTTTGGCCACTTGTTTATAGGGTCATTTGGTTATTACATATGTATCCTATTTCTTGGCCACTTGTTTATAGGATCATTTGGTTATTTCGGAACATGGTTCGATGAAAAATAGCAATGCTAATTTGGCTATTAGCGAATCAATCAATATGAATGATAATTCCAATTCGATTGGTTCAATTGGCGCAACGGATGTTGAAAAAGCAATAACAATTGCTGATACTGATTTCATCCCAAATGAAAATAAAAATGTCACTAATGAAACAGAGAAAGTTCTCAGCAAGGTACAAAATGTAAAACTACTCGATCCATGGCAGAATAATGATGAAGCTAAGAGAGATGAAAAACAACAATCAAAAATGCAATTAGAAACATTCGAACAAACCACTGATGAAACGAAATGTTAGTTACTTATCGATTATATGATCAGCTCTTGTAGACAGACATTAGTTTAAGCTTCAATGGCTAAAACTAACTAAAACTTTTGGCTAAGCATGAAAGAGAGAGAGAGAGAGAGAATAAAATAAATTATAAATTTGAAATAAATTATAAATTTGCGTAGTGAACGGAAAAAAGGCAATCTCTGACTTAGTACACCTATATTAAGGCCTGAGATCAATAACTTATGTGCATAATATGCAAATTTTATGCTAGTCATTTGTCTATTTCAAAGGTAATTAAATGGATTGCATAGTGAACGGTAAAAAAAAAGGCAATCTCTGACTTAGTACACCTATATTAAGGCCTGAGATTAATAACTTATTCTTTATATATATCTATATATTAATATACTTAGATCAGGGATTGATTTATTCTTTCCGTTTATCACGGTGTATGATCCAATTTAATTATAAGAAATGCTATAAACGGAAGATATCTTTTAATTGTTGGCTTTTATAAAAAATTTTTTGAAAAAAAAATCAATAAATGATCTTTTTTTTTAAAATTATTCCTATGATCATGTATTCTTTTAATATCTTAAAAGAGAAAAATTCTAATGTAATATCAATTCTTTTTTACAGGTAAACAAAAGGAAGATGAGCAAAAATCACCTTCGAATCATATCACTAACACTAATTTAACCTTACAAAAGAAATTGAGAAAAAGTAAATCAATCGAACATACGGAATCAAGTGAAATATCATTGGAATCTCAGAAGAGTACAAATATGATAATATCTGTTAAACCGGAGAAAGGTATCGAAATGTTGCAAACGGATGAGAAAATGATGAAAAATTTTGAGAATATTGGATCAACAAATACGAAAGTGATGGTAAAGCAGAAATGAATGAAGAAATTTTCTTTCAATAGTTTTCTTTTTTCTTCTTTTTTTTTTTTTTATTTTTGTTTTCCATGAAATGTATTATTGTTAATTGTAAAAAATTAACTGTTATTGATTAATTTATAAATTACCGCGATATTTAAGATATCTTAAAAGAGATTAAAATGAATAATTATTCCTTTTTTTTCTTTTTTTTTTCTTTTTTTTTTTTTTTAACTTAATTGTAACTTGTATAAAATGTTGCAGAATGTCAGTCAATCATTATCGGAAACATCATTACGTACAATGTGGGAATTATTTAAGCAGGGCACATGGAAACAATCATCCAGGCCTAGTTGTTAGTTCGTTTACTTGGTACAAATAGGGAAAGAAATTTTTGGATTTGAGAAAAAAAAAAAGAAAAATATCGTTTCAATAGTTTTAACATCATGTATAGTTTTTAAGTTCTTTTTATCGAGCCATTTTTTAGCATTTGTAATTGATGTAAATTTTAATGTAAAAAAAAAAAAATAGGTTATAAGGCTTGAGGAAGTTTTTAAAATATCACTAATAGAAAATATACTGATTTGTTTTTTTTTTTAATACGCTAATTATTTAAATAAAATATTGATTGAATCTAGATGTTGCTATTTTAATATAAAAAAGCATCGAAAGTATACTTTCATCGTTTATTTCAAATTTATTTTCTTCGTTAAAATTTTAAAAAACAAAAAAAAAAAACTATATGAATAATAAGCAATTTATACAAAGAAACACAATTTATGAATCTAATAATCTGATCAAATCTATTTCTTTCTTTCCAAAAATAAAAAAATTTTTTGTTCATTTCCTTTGGAGCTATCAAATCTTCAACATCATCATTGGATCGTCTTATTGATGTATTCTTGTGCCGGAAAAGAAACAAGAAAATTCATCCTGATACGACCACAATTTCCAACAACATGGAGTATCCATTGGATACTGTTAAAATAGTGGATCTTGAAATTAATACTGCTCCTCAACTAACAAACACTACTTTTACAACAGTTACAACATGCTGCAATAGCACTACAACTACATCAACGATAACAACAGCTGCTAATGATGCTGTTAATTCTACTAAAAATGTGGCGCAATTGTCCATTCCTGAAACACCAATGCAAATGCAAGTGTTGGAACAAAAGATTGTAACTGAAACAAAAACCTTAACCACCAGGAGTACTATAACATCGTTACCGGCAGAGACACCGGTATCATTAAATGTTGCACCAATACAATCAACTAATCCTATCACTCCTTCGGCCATAGTTCAGCTTGATCAGCAACCAGTATTAGAAGTGTCATCGAATGCTGCAAATGCGATAATTCAACAAAATGATTCAATCAATCCTACAACTACCGTTGAGGTGCATCATTCTACGGTAGAGGAAAATGCAGTTGATGATCAAGAACCATCGATAACCATACAAATCGAAAATGACGCAAAAGGTATTTGTTCGTAAAATATGTATTTAAGTCATTTGTACTGGTAACTTGTGTTTACTTCAGCATCAATTTAATCGTTATATTTCAGACCAAATAGAACCAAATATCAAATCGTCTACCACAACTATTATCAACAGTTCAGATAAACAACTGAAACGATGGCCAAGCATAACGGAATCCAATTCTAGCGAATTTCGTAAAACACAATCTGAGCATGGCAGACAACTTCTGGTGACACAGAATAATAATGTAAAAGAAAAAATGCCACCAACAACAGATGAATTAAGAGATGCATTAAAAGAGGTTGCAAACGATGACAAATATCAACGTTTGCTTCTTTTTCCTTATTTTAAATGATAAAAAGAAAAAAAAAAGATTACGCATTACAGTAGCGTTTATCTTGATAAGTATTGTGAACAATTTCTTCTCATAAAATATTCCAAAAATATTATCAGTTTGTTTAGTTTATATTCCGAAAATATTCTCAGTTTATTGTAGTTAGCATCAACGAAACCACCAACAAAACGTCTCACTGAGAAGCAAAAAGAAAAGCTGAGTGCATCATGTGGACATTTGCATATTCAAGATGATAATGAGATGAGTAAGAAAAGTAATGGCTCCGAAAAAATTCTTAACTCCCTTTCTTGCCTTATCTATATCTATTGCATTAAAGTTCTGATATCATTGCACGTTTTGCTGCACGATGAAATTATGTAAAACAAAACAATTATTGTAGAAGATGGTTCTATTCGACAATTATTGGCTTCTACAAGATATGAATCTCGCCGGAAACTTTCCAGTATATCGGAAAAAAGCATTGAAATGATGAGTGGTGGAGGTCAATTGAAACCAGCACCAAGCAGTATTAGTTGTCCAACAACAACCCGTATAAGCAAAGGTTTGATTCATGTACCAATTACAACGATAATGTTTTCTAAGATAATCGGAAATTTCAATAAAAATCTGATAATCTTTATATTATGATTTATTTTTGTACCAAATGAACATGAATGGTTATACTTCAGACTTCTTTCGTTTCCCAATTAACCAGTGTAATCAGTGCTTATCAAGATAAATAATATTCCTATCCAGATCATGGACAACTACCGCGTACATTGCAAAGATACCGTGACAGTGCTTACGGAATATGGAATTGTTTCTTCACAGATCTAATGGTACCATTGAGCGAAGAGTTAACTAATGTTAGTGGTCGTACAAAAACCGTACCTATTGGTGACAATTCTACAGCACGAAATTCCTGCAGTAAGCGCCTCTCATTTCATGGATCAATAAAAAACAATTAATGAATGTCCTTATTTATTATAGGATTTACAAAAACGCTCCCAAGAAGCTTCAATCCAGTAGGTTGTAGTAAACTGGAGCGAAATCGAACCAGTACTACAATGAAGCACAGAATGGATAGCGATACAAGTAGTTCCCGTCAACGCCCAATCTCTATCGTTGATTCACGACCACCTTGGAATTTTTCACCTTTCAAAGATGGTTAATATTTTTGTTGAATAAATGATCTTAAAAATGCGGAAAGAATGGTGTAATTTTCAAAAGATATGCAATGGCTATTTGATTATCTTTCCTGGTAATTGCTAATGATGTATAATATTTATGAAAAGGTAAATTCAATCGATAGCTAATCTTTAAATTATCAAAAATTAATCGGCCTATAGTTACCGTTGTTCTACATTTTTTACTACTCATAATGTGATATGTGAGAAATATTCGCTCAAAGTTAAGCATTTATCCTCCATTTATAAATATTAATAATATTATTTCAGGTGATTTGGATCGCATTGCACCACTTCAACCTTATTTTCCACATAGCTCTCAACCGCGAAAATGGCTTTCGGCACTGCATCTTAACGATGAACATGCTACAACCTTACGATCAAACAGACAAAATATCAGTAGGCGCCGGCAAAGTGACTGGAATTTGCATGATGTTTCGCATGCACGTATAATGCCTGCATCACATTCAGCACGATTGCATACCCGTTTATCATCTGCTAAAGTATTACGGAATAGTAGTGGCATAAAATGGACGCCAAATGGTACCGAAGATCACGGTAGACTGGCAAAAGAACAATTATGGTGGGATGCACATTAAGAAATTCTAATACTTGCCTTTCCCTTTAACTTAATTAGTGCTTTCATGTCAGGGAGGATTTCTTACGTCCAACATCTCTGCAATGATATGTATGTCAAAAATTGTTAATTTAAATGTGTTGGATTATATTTGTATTAATAAAATGACAATAATATTTATGTCTTCTCCACGGACACCTTTTTATCTCGGGAGAGAAGATCACGTAACACCTTATGAGATATGCTAGCGGTAGACATATACCTCCAATAGGATCTCCAATGCCAGATAGATCACAAATGAAATATCAAACAAAAATACATCCATGGGCAGGATAGGCTAGCTAGCTTCTCGGCAACTATGCCAGAAGATGGGCTTAACTTGAATTCTGGCAGATGAAATTAGCTTAGCCCTATAAGTGAAGATATTCAAGCAAAACCTATATCCTAAAGATTTCAATGTGACCGTCCTAGTTCACTAGACGTTGCCAGACAAACTTTAGGAGTAAAAAAAGTGGTGGAATTAGTTCCGCGTATATCTAAAAAATCCGAAGTTTTAGAAATTTCTCGAAGTTTCGAAAATTTCAACTTTGTTAGATCAGTGAATAATGTTGAAATAAGATTATTGAAATAAAGTGCTCCAATTATACTATCGTACATAAAATTGAATTTTTACTGTGTCATGTGGAAAGAACTAAATCAGCCAATAGTACTTTCATTAAGTTTTCCTTGACATGTATTATTGAAGCTTTCCTATTCCAAACAAATTTTTGGTTCGTTTGAAAATTAACAAAATATTTGTTCAAAAAATTTCAAAAATCCATCTTAAAATTAAAAATTAAACTTCAATAGGTTTACTGTTAAATGCCTGCAAGAAACTATTTTCTGTTACTGTTATCAGCCACTAGAAAATATGAAAAAAATATATGTATAAATTAGGTAATACTGAAGCATGATAAAATAAATTCTTAGGAACATACAGTAATTCGAAGAGTATTGTTATAACTTTAATTACTTTAAATAGATTAGATAATGAGTTCCTTCTGAAACTGATTGGAACGAATTTCTGATTGTTAAAATTTGAGCATTTACCAGCGTGAGTATTTCCTATACATATATACATTGATTGTTCGATACAATAAAACGATAACACGTACACGCTTCGTGGTGATACACGCAAAATGACAAAAGACTGTAAATGAGCTACCATACATTATTCATCATGTGACAAATGTTTTAATTTAAAACATTCTATTTTCTATAAGATGGGCATGCATGCATGAAGTACAAATAACAAAGTTACTGTTGCAAGAACATTTTGCGTTTTAGACATCTACCATTTCTTCCTGTAATTTCAATTTGATCTCTTACATGTATCGATATGGATAGAAAAGCATACATATATATTCGCTCTGACAAGTCAAATCTTATGGATGAACCCGAACGGACAACTTATATTCTCGTGGCTTTTCAATCACTGCTGTGTTACCAACATATTTAACTTCCAGTACCTTTCCATAACTTTGACGGAATGATAGGATTGGAAGAATTCGAATTAGAAGAAATCGTTT
>NW_018108929.1:12139-14787 GCF_000183805.2 Loa loa | reverse complement strand
TATTTGTATTTTAACAAAACGTAAGCTTAAATTATATTAGCATTTATTTTTGTCTTTAGGTCTTTCTCATTCATTCAAAAATGTCGAGTTTAATCTGTTCAAATTATCATTTTATTAAATACATTCATTTGAATTATATTCATTGATGTAACTAGAATCGAATTGGATAGATATGAGTTAAGTTAATGAACAAGTTTAAAATGGTTAAGAGTGATCAATCGATCGTTGAAATCCCAAATCATTTGAATTATTTCCGTATATATAATTGGAATTAATAAATATATGAATTTAACTTAATGAATGAGTTTAAAATGATCGAGATTGATTGATTGATTGATCGATCGATCGCTGAAAAGATTTGTTGAAAATGAATGAAAATGTTGAATAAATGAATGGAAAACTAAACAAAATAAAGCTGATCAAATTGCAATGAAGTGAAAGAAAAAAAGAAAAAAGATAAGCCTAAATATGTATTGGTAATATTAGTTTAAAAAAAAAGCCTACCAGAAGTAAATAACAATTGTGCAAATTCCATTTTCTTTTTTTTTTGAAAGAAACAAGATGTCCATGAAAAGACAAAATCTATTAAATATTAAAAAGAAAATTAGAAGTGAAATTTTGACTTTTTTTTAAAAAAAAAAAATATCGGCGAAAAGGAAAGAATAAAGTGTTTGTCATTATTTATTACTTACATAAATAATTATAATTTTCTTCCTCTCTTAATCGTTTCACATCAACTTTTGCCATCCTTTTTCATTTTCACAAATAATAATGGCAATAGTTTCATTTGGAAAGGGAAAAAAAAGAAAGAGAAAAAGAAAAAAGGAAAAAAAAATGAAAAGAAAACAATTTTACAACAACTATTAATTTTATTCTATTCATTTTCAAAAAAACGAAGAAATGCAAAAGAAAAGGAAAAAAAACGATATATTTTTTTTCCTAATTCTTCTTTTCCTTCTTTTCTCTCTCTCTCTCTCTCTCTCTCTCTCTCTTCGTATCATTTTTTCCTTCTATAAAATATAAATGGGAAAAAAATAAATGTATTACTATGTTTTGGGTATGAATAACAAAAAAAAAAAATAAAAAGAAACTAGCCTTATAGCCTTTAGGCTTAACAACTAGAATTCAAATGAGAATAAAATTGGAGTGCAAACAAATAAACAAACCAAATATCCATTTCGTTTATTTTCATTTTTTTTTTCTTTCCTTTTTTTTTTCAATGACTTCAACTAATTGAAATAACGAAATATTCTTAGCGATATTTTCAATAAGCGAATTGGCTCTGTTTTATCCATTTTGTATGCAAAATGTTTAATTTTTATTCTTACTTTTTTTTTTTTAAATAATAATCTCAGCTCATAAAAATTTTCATTCCTTAATGAAAAATTTTAAAATAAATAAAATGATACAGGGGACTATTTATATTTCAAGCATTTCCTTAGCAATTCATTTAGATTTATATCTTTTCATTAGCTTCAAAAAATATTGCTTACTCAGCTAAATTTTTTAGATTTCCTTTCAATGATCTTCAAATATCCTACCGCTTCATAAAAATGTTGTCATCATTATATGACAATAATATCGATTGATTTTTTTCTTCTTAAATCTATTTAAAATCGTTTAATTTAAAATTTAAATACGCTGAAATATTGTGAGAATTTAAGGATTTTTTTTCGAAAATAAGGAAATTTTGAAGAAAAATTACAAATTGTCGTGAAAATAATTATAAAATAGAAAAAAATACAATTAAATACCTTGCTAACAGAAATGAATGTCACCAAAAAAAAAAAATTGAAAAAGCAAACACAAGAAGGAAAATGTACCATCGAACGAGTAATTCAGTTATTTTTGTTTCAAAAATTTTTCCATAATTTCATGCAATTATTAGTTCTTTTGGCTAATTGTTTCATCCCATCACTGCAATATTTTTAATTATTAACAATTCCATTAAAATTATCGTATAACACTTCTAGCAATGGAAATATGATTTGGAGAAGATCAACCCAATTAATTTAACTTTACTCAATTAATTTCACTTTACCCAATTAATTTTACTTCCCAGATCATCATGTTTCTATAAAATTGACTATTGGTCAGTATTGGAGATCAAAATAAATGGATATTTCTTGATCACAATTTAGTTTAATAGTAGGCAATTATAATTACTTGTCAGATTAATGTTTCTTTTTTTTTGGCTCTTTGCTCTCTTCGGCTTTTGATAAAAAAAAAAAAAATTCATCGTATATTAGTTGGACTGTTACATTAAATCATTTCACTTCTATTCACCATAAATAGTAATTAAATTTGTTTTTCGGGCAATTATCATCTATTATTTTCCTTTGCAAAAAACGTCCGTGCGAAAAATACTCCTGAAATGATGATCATTGCAACATTTGAAATTATGTCACCATCGGAATTAAGTACCGAATTCGATTTTTCATCCGAACCAACCAGGTACCGAATCTTGTTCCAATATTTATTTAACTTGAAACAAGTGATATGCCCTAAATAGTACTAAGTAGTTTTATAACAATTCCTATCAAGTAAGTAATAAATTTATCTTTAAATCATAGAAGAAAAAAAATAACGTAAGGTTTTCCAATACTGTACCAATTCGACTAATTTTATAAACAAGGACAAATTTTAAG
>NW_018108929.1:8090-11568 GCF_000183805.2 Loa loa | reverse complement strand
AATACTGACCAATTCGACTAATTTTATAAACAAGGACAAATTTTAAGTCATCATATCTTGTCGATGAAATATTTCATTCTTATCAATCCATCTCAGATAAAGTACTGATTTTAAAAGTTAATTATTGTCACATCATGACTGCTTCTCATTTTCAAATCAAAATTTCATTTCATGAAATTTTTGAATTGCGGAAATTTTGACATAGACAGCTTTGACTAAAAAATTTTGATACAGGAATGTTGTATTCAAAGGAATTGTTGTTGAAATGTTTTTAAAAAAAATATTGTGGAGAAAAGAAAAGTGATAATACGATAAAATAGAATGCATCACTAAATAGATGAGCAACCGTATGAAATGCTAAGAGGCTTCAAGTGCTGTGATTAAGAAAATCCTTTTCGTTGCCAAAAATTTACTTCCATGTTTTTACATAACATTTCATCAGTAATTTGGTGATAGTGACACTTAACTGCAAGTTTTTCATGCATGGAATGCAAGTTATTTGCTTGCCACATATGCATTAATAATGAAAAGGCTCCTTGGCAAGATGCAAGTAGACACGAAACGGGAAATTTTATTCACTAAGACAAGAGAAATAATAAAGAAATCTTAAAGGGACAATGCTAATATACATATGAAGCAATGAAATGCTAACAATACAACAAAGAGTAATGAATTTAACTTATAGAAAATACAACAAAATAGCAATGCACAATTTCGGTTTAAAATATGTCTATCAGTTCATTCAAGAGCAATTCTCCATGTGTTTTTTCCAATAGAATTCCGTCAGAAAAGCCTTGCTGCATACAGGGCAGCTGAATCTGAGCCTATTATTGTCATGAATCTTCATGTGAAGTTTCATATTATTTGATTGCGAGAATGTTTTATTGCACACAGAACAAGCGTGCGGTTTTTCATTAGTGTGAGTCCTCGAATGCCTAAGCCAACTCGATGAAACGGTGAAATTCATCCCACATTCCAAACAACTGTACGGTTTTTCACCGGTATGAATCCTCATATGTTTAAGCAAACTCTCGTCCTGGGTGAAATTCCTCGTGCATTCCGGACAAGAAAACGGCTTCTCACCGGTATGAATCCTTATATGTTTATGCAAACTCCCTTTCTCGGTGAAATTCCTCGTGCATTCCGGACAAGAAAACGGCTTCTCACCGGTATGAGTCCTCATATGTCTACGTAAATCCGATGGCGCAGTGAACCTCTTCGGGCATGTTTCGCATTTGAACCGCTTTTCATCCGTGTGAGTCGAACGCTCTGGATGCTTCCTTTTGATGTTACCTTTGTTTCCTTTGGACTGTTTCCTTTCGATTGTTTGGATGTTGGACGTTTCATTTTGATACCTCGCACGCCAGATTTTCTTCGGCATATTTCCTATACTTGTTTGTTCCCTTCTCACTTCTTGAATTGGTGCGTTTAACGAGCTTGCGTCATTCTGATCAATTTTCTTGAATTCTATTTGTTCCTCTCTCACATAAGGCGCTGATAGAGCTGATGGTCCAATCCGTCGTTCATACATTCCTGACATTGACAAATCCAACGGTTCCTTTTGTGGCTCCTCAAATTATATGAAGTTATCATGTTTGAACTGCGCTAAAATTTTAAAACCTTGGAAATATTGCAGCGTTATCTTCTATTTTTGAACTTTAAATGAACTTACGATAGTTTGACTGTCACTCAGTTGGAAGAGAAAGAAGATGAAAGAAATGAAATACATATTGATGAGAGTCAATTCTGAAAAAAATATTCAAATTTACTAGTATACTGAATAGTTTTTTAAATATGTTATCATTGAAAATGAAACTGGTACGCATTCATTGCTTGCATAACATGAATACCTTTTATTCAATCGTCAAACGCAACAATTTATCCATTCTGGGGATTGGTCACAAATATTCCAAAGCAGATTTCGCGCAAACTTGCACTGTTGCAAATTTGATAAAAAGATAATTTGTTCAAAAACGAGTGTTTATTTATATACTTATTGCGGAGTCCTAAAATCTCGTAACTAAAATTTTGAAGAGCAGTTGGCGTTCTTTGTCGAAATGAGGCCTTACTAAACAGAACCTAACGGAAGACAGTTTAACAGATACATCCAATCATTTGTATTTGGTACTGGTAGAGGATGCCACATATAAGTACTAATTTTGATGCATTGTGGAAAATAATTAGTTATGCAAAGCTGTCGCGACATTTTTTTTTGCACATTTTTTATTCCGTTTCGTTTCGATTTCGAGAAAGGGAAAAACTGCATTGCTTTATCGCTTACTATTTTTTAAACAAAATAAATAGTATTATGATTCCTTCAGGTGTTTATTTACTAAATATATTTCATTTAAAATTATCTTCTGAGGAAGTTAATACTTCTAAGCGAGTTAACAAATCACTTAATTTTATCTTTCTTGATTTAAGGCCATGGAGTTTGTCAATTTCTTTGGGGAGCTTAAATTAAATTGATGACTACATTTCTACGCATGAAATAATTTGTATTTTTTTCCAAAAAATTTCTATAGCAATATGCAAATCATTTCGTACCAATATTGGATTAAAGAACACAGATAGGATTATTCAACACTGCACAGATTAAAAATTCATTCAACCTGTCGTGAAAATTTTCTTCTGTGGATAGTCCAATGGATTATTTGTGTTGCGTGGAACCAACTCCTATGAAGAAGGCTTTATTCGTCTCTGCTATATCACAAACAAAAAAAACAGTAAAATTTGACAAGCTTATATATTAGGAAGTGGGTGTGGTTTTTTTCTAATTATTCAAACATTTAAAGAGATGTTGATTCGCATACATCGGAATTTGTGAGAATATTGTTATCAGATGTAAATTGGATAGATGAGAACCATGAACACAAAGATGTTAATTTGAATAACCAATGCAAGCAATTGAAAAGAAAAGCATTTCCTTTATACAAGGATAAGAAACATGGGAATGTGAATTTAGACAGATTTTAAGATGAGATAATTAATGAATCATGAATCATGAATCATGGAAAGCATTCCCATCTTACACAAAATTTATTTTAATTTTCGCGACTTTCGCGACACAACCAACTAATGCCAACTATCTATCAGTTTCCATTTATGCAAATGTTACACCCTTTGTATGCGTCATCTTAAATTTTAATATTGAACTTTCTTGTCATATGAATTTGAGTACCAAGCGAATCTTCAAATCATGATAACCTCAATAATGAAGCAAATTATTGAAATTTAAGGCTTTTTTGTCATTTAGACATTCCTTATCAAGCTTCTTTGTATGCAGCTAAACGAATGAATTGGCCCACCTACGCATTCCTCTTGTCATCGTGTCAACAAGCCTGTGACAGTTTGGTCACTAAGCCTGGAATCCTTGGATCATTTGTCACTGCCGCTTTAGCAGAAATTCAAATTCTCCCTCAAAATAGATTCAGTGTATAAAAAATGGTTCAAATAATTAAAAATTGAAATAAAATTG
>NW_018108929.1:5063-7190 GCF_000183805.2 Loa loa | reverse complement strand
GGAACTGTGAGAAACGGATGAGAATAAATTTAATCTAATCAAAGATTAACTTTGAAATTAGATTAAATTTATTCCTACTTTTAAAAACTTAAAAATTCTTTTCTCTCACTTCATCTTAAAAAGTTTTCGATACTGTGATTTTTTTTCTCCGTCTCCTCAGATCTGTCACCGATTTGGAACATTTGTTGAATGCAAATCACATATTCGACAACTAACTGGTGTGAGGCCGTAGTTGGGATGGTTTATTAATTAAATGAAAAAAATGACTGTTATCTTCAACGAACATCACAATGGAACTGTAAGTTGACAAAGGAAATAGATAAGCAACCGTATGAAATGCTGAGAGGTTCAAGTGCTATGATTAAGAAAAGCCTTTTTGTTGCCAAAAATCTCCATGTTGTTATATATAATTTCGTCAATGATTTAGCAATATTGAAACCTAATTGCAAGTTCTTCGTCAATGATTTAGTAATATTGAAACTTAATTGCAAGTTCTTCATCCATACATGCAAGTTGTTTGCTTGTCATATATGCATTACTAATGAAAAGGCTGTTTAGTAAGATGCAAACAGACACAAGTAGAAACGGAGGATTTTATTCACTAAAACAAGACCAATAATAAAGAAATCTTAAAGGAACAATGCTAATATACATATAAAGCAATGGAATGTTAACAATACAATAAAGGCAAGCGAATTTAACCTACAAAAAATACAACAATACCAAGAAATGCAACGAAAATGCAATATCAGAAATGCAACAAAAATACAACAATACCAGAATGGTCATATATGCATTAATACTGAAAATGCTGTTTAATAAGATGCAAGTAGACACGAAGCGAAGGATTTTGTACAACTAAGATAAGAGAAATAATAAAGAAATAGTAGAGGAACAATACTAATATGCCAAAAAAGCAATAGAATGGTAACAATACAATAAAGAGTAATGAATTTAATTTATAGAAAATACAACAAAATAGCAATGCGTAATTTCGCCTTAAAATGAGTTTATCAACCTCCCACGTGATTGATTCTTCATGTGTGATTTCAAATAGGATTTCCACAGGAAAGCTTTATCGCACATAGTGCAGTTGAATTTGGGCCTGCCATTGTCATGAATCTTCATGTAACGTCTTATATTCTGTGACGGCGAAATTTTTCTCGCACAAAGAACAAGCCTATGATTTCCTATTAGCAAGAGTATTAGCGTATGTCTAAGCACATATTAGCGTATGTCTAAGCACATTCGATGAACCGGTGAAATTCTTCCCACACTTCGAACATGAGAACGGCTTCTTACCGTATGAATCATTATATGTGTAAGCAGATTCCTTCCCTGGCTAAAATTCTTATCACATTCCGAAGTGAAGAAGGACTTCTCACCAGTACGAGTCCCTGTGTGTCTATGATGATCATATGTGTCCATTCGCATTTTAACCACTTTTCACCTGTATGAGTCGTACGCTGTGGTTGTTTCCTTTTGATTATTTGGATGTCGGATGTTCCATTTTGATACCATTTAAGCCAGATTTTTTTCTGATTTATTCTTACACTTGTTTGTTCCCTAATCACTTCTGGCGCTGATAGATCTGATGGTCCAATCCAACGGCTCTGCTTGTAGCTCCTCAAATTATATGAAGTTATCAATTTCAAACTGCCTTAAAAGTTTGAAACCTTAGAAATATTGCGGTGCTATCTTCTATTTTTTGAACTTTAAATGAACTTACGATAGTTTGAGTGTCACTCAGTTGGAAAAGGACGAAAATGATACAGGTGAAATGCATATTGATGAGTGTGGTTTCTTGCCAACTCTGAAAAAAAGCATTCAAATTTACTAGTATACTGAATGCTTTTATTCAATCTCAAACACGACAATTTATCCATTCTGGAGATTGGTCACAAATATTCCAAAGTAGATTTCGCGCAAACTTGCACTGTTACAAATTTGATAAAAAGATAATTTGTTTAAAAAAGAGTGTTTATTTATATACTTATTGTGGAGTCCTAAAATCTCGTAACCGAAACACCGAAGAGCAGTTGACATTCTCTGTTGAAATAAATAAAATAGAACTTACTGAACAAAATTTTACAGAAAGCAATTTAACAGATGCCATCCAATCATTTG
>NW_018108929.1:1919-4038 GCF_000183805.2 Loa loa | reverse complement strand
AGTATCCGAAATATTCATAAATCGGGATGACACGTTCTAGAAATACTCAAATACAAATTCTACATCAAATTCGTTATCATCATTATTTCTCACAATTTTATTTTGTTTCGTAACACTTCTAGAAAAAGAAATATGATTTGGAAAAGAATAATACAGTCGTTTAGGTAGTATCCGAAATATTCATAAATCCGGGGTGGTACGATTTAGAAATATTCAAATACAAATTCTACATCAAATTCGTTATCATTATTATGTCGGAATGATTGTCTGAATGTGCATTTTATCTGAGTAGAGAAAATTCGATTTTAAGCATCTCAATATTTTCGCATTTCAAAATCTGTTCCTTTCAATTATTGTTATCAGAAATTTGTAAATCAGAAATGTGAGTAAAGAAATTAAGAAAAATGAACAAACTAAGAATTGAATTAAACAATCTATAAAATTTTGCTGAGAATGGTATCATTTCTTATAACAAGCCAAATTATAAATATAACATCAAAGTTATTTCAGTTTTTCCAGACGAGAACTTGTTCAAATGAAATCATATGTGAAATTGGCGAAGTTAAGAAGCTATCAATTTACGAAAAGTCATGGCACTAGAAAAAAAAAAATTACAGTGGAACTACAGTAAGAAAACAGAAATATTCTAAGTGGATTACAATAATTGTTCTGGTTTGCTTGTAGAAATGATTTCATTGGATATTAAACATCAGCTTATTAAAGCAAACTAGTATAAGATTTCCTTAGTCCAAGTATTTGTTAACATAGCTTGCAGGCAATGGCCAGTTTGCAGTCAATGTTTTATAATGTTAACACAATTTGCACTGTTTCTAATTACAATGCACTATTTTCTAACTGTTATAAGTGTAATGTTGTTATCACTGATGAAGTTTTCCAGCCCCAAAATGAAATCAAAAATAACTGTTTCAATAGCATACAACTAATGATTTGCATATTGCATTATTTGAATGCTGTGATTTTGTTTTGCTCGATCAACTTGTTTCTATGAAAAAATGCCAAAATAAATTGATATTTGTCAAAATGAATCGATTTATTAAAATAAATGGATATTCCTTGATCACAATTCAATTTAATAGTAGACAAATATAATTGCAAATATCGAGCGCGATTTCAAAAAACGGAAAAACTGATAGAACGGACGATGAAACGGATATATATCAAATAAAACGGAAGAATTGTCTCATCAAGTGTTTTTCATCATAATTAGTTCGACTGTTACATTAAATCATTTCACTTCTATCTACCATAAATCGTAATTAAAATGGTTTTTCGGGCAATTATCACCTATTATTTTCCTTAAAAAAACATCAGTGCTAATTTTTTTATTTATTATCACCTGAACAATCTTTTATGAATATTTCCGATTTCACTCATCCCAAAAACACATTTCATATGGCCTTTGGATATGTTAAGGTTATAGTTTCTATTATCAATTGGGACCTATTTCGAGACATGATTATCAATTAGCATTTATTTCATGATATGATTAAATCGAATTTCGAAGTACTGATGAAGGTTGGTAAGAATTTAAAAATACTTTATTCGTACTTTTTTGCTTTTAATAAAATTCAGACATAGCATTTCTGAAGAATGTGCCAAAGACGAGATGTAATTCATAGTCGCAACGAAATTACGCAAAATGATACGACGAAATAATCCTGAAACGATGAAAATTATGTCACCATTTGAATCAACTATCGAATCCGGTTTTTCATCCGAACCAACCAGGTACCGAATCTTGCTTTAATATTTATTTAACTTGAAGCAAGCAATATGCCTTAAATAATATTAAGCACTTTTATAACAATTCCTGTTAAGTAAGTAATAAATTTATCTTTAAATCATAGAAGAAAAAAAAAATAAACGTAAGGTTTTCCAATACTGACCAATTCGACTATTTTATATACAAATTTTATATACAAATCCAAAGTTCACCCTCGTCAGTGTTCATCCATTATATTTAACACCAAATAAAGTGTCGTAATTTTACTCAGTCATTACCTTCCGGTCGATAGAATAGATTTGACTATAGTCTATTTCCTATAGCCAAACAGTTTTAGTAATAAAAAGGAAAAACTAATGAAACAGAAATAGTAAG
>NW_018108929.1:0-1548 GCF_000183805.2 Loa loa | reverse complement strand
TGAAACAGAATAGTAAGGAAATTAGTGGTATGAAGAGGGGAAAAGAGTGATTTAGAGGGGTACAGGAAGCAACCGAAGACATTTAAGCAATATAAGCTATGAGTTGTGAAACCATTAAATAACACCTAATTGAAAATCATAAAATCACTATTTTTCATTAGGATGGGCCGAGAAAGTACCTGCTTCATATATTAATGATAGAAAATTAATAAGATAATTTCGACTACTAAATTCTTTTTCTCGGTATATTCAAAATCGTTCTGATATAATTTTTTATTGCTTTTCCTTGAAGTTTTCAATTTCCATTCCAGAGTTTTGGATCATTTAGCAGTATTTTGAGACATTTCGAATTGTTAATTATCTTTCTCGCTACCTTTATAAATTTTAGTCAAGAAATGTATTTATTCATTTTTGACTAAACAGCTAACAAAGCCTTTTTTACAATTCTCAGAATTTCTAAAAACTAATCTGTCATGCACATTCGTATTAACATATTTCCCCAAATTATGTCAGAAAATAAATCTGATCAGATTAAATTTATTCATACTTCTTAAATTTGGAAACTTTTTCCTCACAATTGACCATCAAAAGTTTTCGGTGCTGTGATTTTTTCTCTGTTTCCTCAGATTTGTCACCGTTTTGAACTTTCACCGAATGCATATCAACTATTCGGCAATTCACCGGTGTTAAATAGTAGTTGCGATGGATTATCAATTGAGTAAAGTGTTACTTGAAAATGCATGACAAAATGCCTATTGCTTTCAGCGGAACCTTGCAATGGAACTGTGAGTTGACAAACGAAATGGATGAGTGACCCCATGAAATGACGGGAGATTTCAAGTATTGTAATTAAGAAAAGCCTTTTTGTTGCCAAAAATTTACTTCCATTTTGTTATACTTTCATTTGATGCATGGAATGCAAGTTACATGCTTGTCATATGTGCATTAATAATGAAAAGGTTGCTCAGTAAGATGCAAGTAGACACGAAACGGGAAATTTCAAGAGAAGTAATAAAGAAATCTTAAGGAAACAATATATATAAAGCAATAGAATGCTAACAATACAACAAAGAGTAATGAATTTAACTTATAGAAAATACAACAAAATAGCAATGCACAATTTCGGTTTAAAATGCGTCTATCAGTTCATTCAAGGTGCAATTCTCCATGTGTTTTTTCCAATAGGATTCCGTCACAAAAGCTTTGCTGCATACAGGGCAGCTGAATTTCTGCCTATCATTGTCATGAATCTTCATGTGACGTTTCATGTTATGTAATAGCGAGAATGTTTTATTGCACACAGAACAATTGTGCAGTTTTCCACCAGTATGAATGATTATCATATGTCTAAGCCGATTCGATGGATCGGCGAAATTCATCCCACATTTCGAACAACTGTGCGGTTTCTCACCGGTATGAGTCCTCATATGTTTATGCAAACTCTCTTTCCGGGTGAAATCCCACACTTCAAGCAATTGTACAGTTTCTCACCGGCATGAATCTTTATATGTTTAAGTAGATACTCTTTCAGGGCGAAATTCTTATCAC
>NW_018108928.1:9750-14791 GCF_000183805.2 Loa loa | reverse complement strand
TATATATATATATATATATATATATATATATATATATATATATATATATATATATATATATATATATATATATATATATTATATGTGCTGCATCCATCTCAATTAACAAGCAGTGATATTTTAGGTGTGTATGTCGCAGAAGGAAATTGCAGCAGCAAAAACTGAAAATCGATTACTGTATCAAATTTTTCAAATCATGTTTGCAAATCTTTTGTCAAATATGTACAATGAATTGAGATTAATTTAATCATCTTTTAATCTGAAAGGATTTATTTCGAGATCCTCTCAATGGCAGAACAACATCAACAATATCAACAACAACAACAAAAGCAACAACAACAACAAAAACATCAACAACAACATCAACATGAACAACAACAACAACAGGCGGAACAACAAGAACAAGTAAATAATCAAAGTCGTCTACCAAGCGATTGGTTTTATTCGTCAGTGATGTTAACTAACCGTCTAGATATTGGCGAACATGCTGGCATTGGTAGCTTTCAAATGGATCACCTGGAACAAAATGATCAATCACCATTAACCTTTAGCAATCTTCCGGATCCGGAATTTCAGCGCATTTGTCAAAATATTGATGCATCAAATGATATCGTAACTACTGCTTCCTCCTCCTCTTCTCCTTCTACACTAAGCAAATCATCATTTCAGACTACCTGTCTGGAAACAACTATCTCACATGACAAAATCATTCAAAACCGAGACATACAAATCAAAGGTTCAGTTAGTGAATCGAACATAGGTGGTGATACTGACTTTACCTATGCAGTTGTCAACAGTCCAAATCCTCAAATAACTGATCGATCTAGTATGCGCAATTGTAACTGTACATTACAGACTCAGTATTGCAGTGAACGTAATCAAGATGTCAATTTGGGTGAACCACGTATAAAGTTAATCTGTAATAATAACGTTGGAAGTAGCAGTAGCAGAAAAAATGATAATATTCAGCTAGAAAGGGTCGAAAAAGTAGAAGTAGAAGATAGTGACGGTGATGATGGAGGAGCACCGCCCAATGTACTTTATTCGCACTCAACAACAAATAGCTCCGATAAAATGAAATGGGATTGTGGTGTGAGGTTGCCATCAGCAAAGCGAACCGGAATGCTCACGTCATCTTATTCAGTGAATATCGATGCGCAGGACAATTCAGGCGCACCAGATGACGGTATGACAACGACAACGGATATTGCTGGCAGTGCGGGAATGATAGAACCAACCATGATTGAGATTGATTCGGAATTCGATAGAAATACCGGAGAAGTAATTCAAAAAATGGAGGTGACAACGAATACAATTCTTGATAGTGAAGGATCAAAAGATATTACCGTTCCAAAAACAACAATGCAACTTCAAGTTGAATCCAATTTAATGGATGCGATCACTGTAGCAGTAGGGACAACATCTCCATCAGCTCTACCATCGTCAAAGGTTGGATTAGATGAACAACCTTCGTCACCAGCAGCTTCACTTGAACGTTTATCACTGCCTTCTATAAAGGTACCTATCAAGAAGCGACTCATACACAATTCCCTTACACCAGTATCTTATAATAATAGTGGAAAAACGATAAATACCTGTACGAACATTCCACCGAACACGTGTGATAACTTATCGGAGCATCATCAACTTTTACCGACAACGATCGCTTCTGGTGCAACAGTTACAAGTAGTGCTACAGAGAGTGCATTCTCAAGCTGTTACCAAATGGCAACAACAGGATCAACGGGTACCATGATCATTGAGGATCCTATGCCACCTGTAACTACATATGCGAAACTACTGACTAGTAATGATGTTTATGGAAGTGTATTGAATGATCAGGCTGTCAGGCTTGTATCCAATTCTGACCCATTACCTATAACGGTGGCGAATGGCTTATCTGAAGCAGAAATCGTCAACTTGTTATGTCGAAATCTTTGCGATATTGAGCGCATTGTCGCACAGCAACGGATTGCTTATTCTGGAGCATCGACAATCCAGCTACCATCATTATTGTCGCAATGTAACAATGGGCAGAAATCACAGGTAAGCTATACGGGTTCAATGATTGTACCTGATCATCAACAGCAACAGCAACAGCAGCAACAATATCATCATCATTATCACAATGTTGCCATGGAGCGGCGACGATCCGGTACTTCAGAAAATAGCGATACTCGGCGGTTTCATCCATATGCGACAGCAGCAACAACAATAACAACAACAACGACAACAACATCACCAACAACGGCGTGTTGTAGCAATAGTATCACCGTTTGTTCACCATCGGTACCATCTCGAGCTGATCTCAAGCAGAAATATCTCCGTTCCCTAGCACCTGTACTTTACGATTTGTTAACCGATGATTGCGAATCCAAGAATTGTCAAAAAAACACTGATTCGATGGATTGTTCAATTTTGAAAAGTTATGTAGAACCATCCATGGATTCCTATCTTCGTTCCTTGTCACTCTTAGCTGCAACTGCTAGTCTTCCGATTACTAGTAACAAATTTGATCATTTACCATTCAATTACATTGACTATTTTGCCCTTCAGCAATGTAGTTTATTACTTGGATCAGCACCGGTAACATCGACTGATCTGCTCAAATTGGCTCAATCAACAAATCTTCTACATAGCGCCGCCGTAACCACGCCAACAACTAATTCTGGAACAGTGTTATCGGACAAAATTCCGTTCACCAGTAAAATTGATCAGGTTAACTGTTTTTCAAATTTCATATCTGTTCTTCAAATAGTAAATCTGAGAAGGATGAAAATATAGTAGAATTATTACTTCAAAAAGATGCAACCAATAATGAAAATTAGAATGGCTAATAAAAAACTTTTCTTATAAAATTTATGTAGGTTTCTAAATATTTGCAAATTTTGTGAATATCAAAAATTATCCGTTCTTAATTTCTATTTCCTTATTATTTCATCCAAATCTTCATTATTTAAAGTTAAGTAGTCTCGAAAGAAGAACTTATGACTGGCGACAATAGGGCATATAGGTCAGTAACACATTTTGTCCCAGTTTTGTTTTTCAGTAAATTTCAACGAAAAAGAGTAGCAAATTAGTTTTTTTTCTTGTAAATAAAGCGTTTAAATATGATTTTAATTTCAAAAATTTAACTTTATATGACGGACTTTTTTATAGCATATTCCATTCTGTGCGATACTTTTTCGGCAAACGAAATCCAAATTTACAGAAAAAAAAGTCATCGAAATGTGACAGATTTAAACGAAGCTAGAAAAATTTGCAGTTTAAAATAGAAATACAATGTATTAGCTATACTTTTTCAAAAATTCTTTATTAAATTTTAAATTTTTTATCACAAAAATTTCGACAAAAATTTATAACATTATGAAAAGTATGCGACGGATGAATTGTTTAGCAGTGATGTTAGATTGGTTGAACGGACAGATGGGGCAAAAAACAAAAAAAAAAAGGGAAGTGAAAGAAATTGCGGTTTACCGTGAAATATTCGTAGGGTTATCTGTCGTTTGTTTACTTCCTCTCTGATTAGTTATATTCGCAAAATAAAAAATTTCCATTTTTTTTTTTTTTCTTGAATCTCTCATCTTACAAGAGTTCAATATCCGGTCATACATTCTTTTTTTTCCTTTGTTTATTTTTAATTTGAAATTAATCATAAATAAATGTAATTTATAAATTCTTGGATGATTTGAAATCGATACATAAGGCTGGATGACATTCATTACCTTTTTTTTACATTAATTTCATTAACAACTCCTTTTCGTTTCTTTACTACCATTCATTCATCTTAACTTGATTAGTTACTTTTATGATACTTAATTGAAGCTCATTTCAATTCCGGTACGATTTCCGGTGCTATTTAAAAAATACTTTTTTGGACTGTCATCAGGAATCATATCAAAACATCTTTCTGAATAAATAATATATGATGAGATCATCATTATTATGTTGGCGTATGAATGCATAATTTCTAAATTTCATTTACCAAACTTAGAAGAATCGATCAAACTTTGAAATTCATGCGTATACCTTTTCCTCAGAAATTTCATTTTTTCCAATTTTATAATAAATTTTTAGCTAAAAATGTTGCACATTTAAAGTTTTAAAATTTTCAAAATCAAATGATTACCGTTACATTGAGATCAGTTGCAGTCATTTTCAAATACATTTTCTTTTTTTTTTGTTTTCCTTTTTTTAAATGAAATATGAAACCATTAGTTCTCATCCTCTAATATAGCATTAGTAGCATTCGTTAATTCACATAATTTCATGCTTTCCCTTAAAACAAACAAAAATAAATAGATAAATAAATAAAAATGAAACGAAAAAAAATAAACTTTGCCTTGGCGTGGTGCCAAAGCATCTTTTTTTTTCCTTTTTTTTTTTTTTCGAGCAAAGCAATAATAATTACATGAGTATTCGTAAACATCACGAAGTACACCGCCCAAGGCCAAAGAATCTCATAAAAATTTAATACAGTAATCCATAGCCTTGTTTATATGGTAAAGTTGCACTATTCTGTAAAGGCGGAAAAAGAACAAAAACATTTCAATTCTAGACAATAGTACATTTTCAATCAAATTACACCATTTTCATAACTGATAAATAAAGCAAAAATATTTGTGTAAAAAAAAAAAAAATTAACATCTTAATGTTAATTTTATCACAAACTTCAGTAATTTCAATTCACTTATCACTAAATATCATCAGTTCAATTTTAATTAATGATATTAAATGAAATATACTTATCAATTTTATCCTATCCTATCCAATTCATCCCATATCAATCAATTAAGATAACAATTTTCTAAATTTACCTGTTTATTTATTAACTCATCGAACTTTCTTTTTTTCTTTTTTTTTTTTCAACGAGTTTTTAAGATAAGGATATGTATGCTTTGTGTACTTTTTGTTATGTTCATTTGCCTGTAGAAAATGATATTGAATGGAGTGTTTTTGGACATTAACCGGATGTACTTTTCATTGCATCACTCATTTAATTTCCATTTCATTCTTCAAACCTCACCTCCTTCTCTCTCTC
>NW_018108928.1:3427-9020 GCF_000183805.2 Loa loa | reverse complement strand
TCTCTCTCTCTCTCTCTCTCTCTCTCTCCATTTTTGACATTTTCTGAGGATAAGTTTTTTTTTTTTTGAAAACTTTTGCTGTAGCACAATTTTGCTCTCAATCGTCTATATTTTACCCCTTATCCTTTCCAACTTTTTTTATCTAAAAAGTATTTCTATTTTTTCATCCAAAAATATTTCTATTTTTTTTCATCCAAAAAATATTTCTATTTTTTTTTTTCTGTGAAAAAAATATAAGAAAAAAGAGAGATGAAAAGGAGAAATTTGCAAATTTCAAATTTATTCTGTTAGGTACGAAGACAGAAAGAGAGAGAGAGAGAGAGAGAAAGAGAGGGGGAGAGGAAAAGAGAAGAGGAGAGAGAGACAGAAGCGGAAATATTATCCCACTTTAGTGCATCATCATTCTCTCTTGTTTTATATCAGTTAACATTTCATTTACATCTTTGAAAGGATAAAACAAAGAAATGGATAGATACATACATATATTTTATGTGTAGGAACCAACAGAATGATAAGAATGATAAAAGAGTGAGGAGAAGGAAATATGATTAACAACAATCATTGTTTAAAAAAAAAAAAAAAAGAAAAAAAAGAGAGAAAGAAAGGAAAAGAAAAAAAATGAAGAAGAGGAAGAAAAGAAAAATTTGACAGTATGAATGAAAACAATTCTTGTAAAGTGTTAATATTGTAACAATTTGTTACTAAGAACAAGTATTTGTATCAAAATTGATATGATATTTTTGTAAAAAAAAAGGTCATCAATAGTAAAGTAAATGTTGGATTAAAGGTCAAAGGTTTTATTTGCATAAATGATAAAAATTACATTTATTCAGTTTGAATATTATTTTCTTCTTTCTTTTTTTTCTTTTTTTTTTACATTAAATATTAATTTTTTGAAAAAAAAAAAACAATAAACAGTCGTTCAAGCAGAAATTTCTTTTTCCTTTCCTTTTTTTTGCACTATTTTAAATTTTTATAGCTTTTTGCAGTTCTCTTTCTTAATTTCATTCAATTCTTTTTTATTTTCCTCAATGTGATTCCAATGAACAAATTGCTAACATCTCCTAATAACATTTCATAAACAGTAACAAATCAAAAATGCTAGCATCGAATTTTGGAAAACTTTAACTCCTTATCTATTTAATATATTAATTAGTTTAATTTGGCTAATTAATACTTTGATAGGTGTAGAATTGTAAAAATTTTTTTTTGCATGACAAATCACTAAAGCGAATATGAGTAGTTCAATTAATTTCATTAGAATTCACAGACCATCTTTGCTGTTTGAAAATTTTCAATTCGATTTTCTTCTAAAACGATTCAATTCATTTCTCCGTAACCACTAATCCTGTTGTTTCATTTGATAATCTTCTGTAAAATTTTACGCTTAATTGTAATTTTTCTAATATTCTGATAGGTTAACATTTTGAGAAATTAAAATAATGGTGATAAGGTTACCTTGTTAATTGGTCATTTCAGTTGTTTTCTTCAAAGTACAAAAGTTCAAAGTCTCATTCAACAAATTTTATTGAATGGTAATTCAATGAAATTTGTTGAATGAGAATTATTGAATGAATGATTCCTTCCTTAGAAGTAAATAATCACGAATTCTGCATTGCAGAAAAACTGCTGAATGAATGGCTAATATCAATAAACATAATAGAAGTTATGAATTTTGAATAGAATATTTCGGTTCAAAAAAAAAAACAAAAAATCCAACTCGTATCACCGATCATCTTCTGGACGATCAAACAAATGGGTATTGCTGTTATGTGTCGAATAGCTCAATTCATAAAACAAAGGGACGGAGAGAACAAACTTGTCATACATATATAGATTAATTAGCATTAATTGGCTTAAACCATCTGGTAGGTAGAATTTAAGAAATGATATTTGAGAAAAGTTATCATCCGATACACAATCATTTACTTCTGGCTTGGAATAAAGTTATTATCAAATGATCCAAATCTGGTTGAAATCGATTCTGATATCATTTTCCTATTATTAAGAAATAGGATTCGGATGAATGAAGGACAGATGCTAGGATTCAGATGAATGAAGGACAGATGCTAGGATTCAGTTGAATGAAGGACAGATGGAAAAAGCGCAATAATGATAAATATATCCATCGTATCTATTTATGTTTATTCATCTTATTTTGGAGTAATTATGTCAAAGGTTATACACAATGTTTTCCTCTTTTCTTTAGCCAATAAGAACTAAAGTAGGATGCTCTCCATTTAAAATACATCTCTTTTAACGGTTTCCTATTCTTTTTTTTTGTCTGAAACTAATATTAGCTTTAGAAAAAAAAATTATTTTATATATTGCCATTTTCATCTTATTCCATTATCATAAAATGTTTTACTCAAACGATCAAATCATAATGCGAAACAATTTATAAATTTTTGTGAATTTTTTTTCTTTTTTGCTAAAAAATTATTTTTTCCTCATTTTAAATTTGCTACGAATAAATTTCATTGATTAATTTCCTTAAGTTACAAGTTCAAGAAATTTTAGTTAGGATTTGAATATTTTGAAATTTATATAATCCTATTAGTTAATATTATCCGACAATCGATATCATTCTTCAACCAACATTTCCAATCATAATCATTCGATGCGGTAATCAATTTTAAATTTTTATTTGTACATTCAATACAAAGCAAGAAATGAATGAAATTTGAAAAATATTTCTAACATAGGTTAAATCGCAAATTAATTGAATTTTGATAGATTGCAGGATGAAGTGATAAGGACGAAAGAAAAAAAAAAATCTTATAAAAATTACAAAAAAAACTGTGATATCATATACGAATTCATCACTCAACAAAAATATCCATTTCACTTCTCATGTGATATTTTTTTTTTTGAATTTGAAAAAGTACATAGTCGATAAAATAATCATTAAAAAGTATCAGATGGTATCACTAATATTTCCTATTCATATTGACGAATGGTCCTGCAATTTCTTGAGATTTCATTTTCAAAATATGTACGAGAAAGGCACATGCAAACATATTTTATCCCTATGATTTTCCTGATAAAATATGAGAGTGAAATAAAAAGAAAACGAAATTTGATTTTAAATGAGCCTCCTAACACTTCATATCAATGAATGATTCATTTTTATTTCCTCTTCCTTTTGATAAATTTTGATTTTACCATCGAAATTTAAATTTCGATATTAAAAAAAAAAAACGATTGCACCATTTATCATCGAATGTTATCTATAATTATAATATATTGAAAAAATAATATTGCTATCAAAAATTTTCGATACAATATTAATTTATTTAACTATGTAGCATGAGTTATTCGTAGCTTACACAATCAAGCATCATGCAATAGATATATATGGCATTTTAAAATTTCACGAATAATTTAAAAATGGAAAATTAACCGAAAAGGATGAAATTGAAAATTACAACATCCATAAACAAAAAAACTTTCCCATAAATTCCAATTCTTTTCTTTTCTCTCTCCTTTTCTCTTTCTTTTATTTGCTCTCCCCTTCTCTTTTTACCAAATATTATTTTTAAATATGATAATTTAACTTTAGTATACATAGAAACAATAAAAATATTGTATTGATAATGATAAATTCATTGGTATATATATGTATATATATATTCTATTCAGGTGTTTGATAATATATCAGTACGTTTAGGGAAAGTTTTTTTTCTTTTTCACACTTTTAAAGTTTATTTTACAACTTTGATGAAAATTTATTTCTTATCTAGCTTTAAAAAATAAAAAAAGATAAAAGAAAAAAAACAAAACTAAATAATCATTTTAAGAGAGAAAAAAGAAAAAAAAAGGGAAGAAAAAGGAAAGGATGGATATTTATTTGTCAATTTTATTAGTATAATATAAAATTATTATGTTTCTAAAAATTATCTTTTTTCCAGCATTCCGCATCAAATTCAACCATCACTGGTTCATATCCACAATCATCACAACAATCAGCAATGCTTACTGTTGATAATGAGCCATCATGTTGAATGCAAATATTATCTTTGATAAGTTAAATTGATTGAAATGGAAAGCAAAAGGATGTTATTTGGATGAAAGGTGAAAATGATTAAAAGTAGGAGAGTGAAAAGTTTGAATGTTGTAAAATTGATGAAGAAAATACTTAAATATATAATTTATTATTGTTCATGCATTTATTTATCAATAACATTACGCGTTCATTATTATTGTATGTCTTCCAGAGAAAAAAAAAAAAAGAAACAAAAGAAAGAAGTAAGATCAGTTCCGAGAAAGATGACATTTCAATGCAGTTAAAATTTAAAAAAAAAAAAAAAATAATCCATATGCATATATATTAGGTAACACATTAGTAAAGAAAAAAAAAAATTTAGCGGTATTCGCTGTGATATTAATGAATGATATTTAACAGCAAGTATTCTCTCGGATTGATCACTGATAACAGATATAATCCGATTCGAGAAAAACAAAAAACAAAAAAGGGAACATTTCGTAATGATACTTAGGAAGCTTAGATTAAATAAGTTTATCAAACTATGTATAACAAATATTAAAACACTGATTGTAAAATGTAGAACAACAAATCATTTCCATTTAAGCATATTCAAACATTGGTCATTGTTTTAGTTTGGAATAATTTAGAATTAAACAATTACTAATTATATACTAATATGTTATTCTCTAATTTTGAAATTTCATACCGATAATCTATTGGATAACAATATTATCTGATTTTAAAAGGAAAATCTAACTCTGAAAAAATGAATCATTCATTGCAATATATAATTATCCTATCGTATTCAAAGCAATGATCTGTTAAAAGCAAAAAATAATAGATGACAAAATTCTGTGTCACTTTATAATTAACGTTAAAAAAAAAAAAACTCTCCGACAAATTAACAATAATGTATATCATGTGACTATCAATGATAACAAAGAAAGCGAAGTCGGAAATTATTACTCCTCATTTTGTGGATAATAATATATAAAGTATTCGATGATATTTACATTCATGTGATGATGCAATGAATTTAATCAAAGTTAACATTAGAAAGAAATGAAAAATCACACGGAATTAACAAGTAAAATAGACAAATGAAAAATAATTCTGTTACGGTAACAATCGAAAGATATTTCATTTGATAATTTGATCGATTTTCTAACTGATTACAACATATGTTAATGATTTGTTGTCATTTTGTTTGTATATCCAATTATGTTTTTTTCTGTTATTTGACATATTATCAATGTATAAAATAAATTAAAATTGACAAATATGCTTTTTTTTTCCTTCTGGTCATATATTATATTCTTATTATTTTGGTTTTTTTTTTTTTTTTTGCAATAAATTATTGTAAATTTATTTTCTCAAATGTTTTTCTAAGAATTACAGAGAAAAAACAAACAAACAAACAAAAAAAAAAAAAGCAAAACGAACGAAAGTTTTCAGAATGGCGTAATAATTTTGTGTCATGGATTCATGTAAAGTTTATCAAGTTTAAAGAAAAAAAAAAAGATATGTAGTAATATTAATTTACACCTTATACATTGGTCATTTCAAAATTCAAATCATAAAGGTTTTATCAGTATCATTTTTATC
>NW_018108928.1:0-2554 GCF_000183805.2 Loa loa | reverse complement strand
AATTTCATCGAAAAAAAAGTAAAAATTTAAGAATAATTGAATAGATTTACTAAATAAGCGAGAAGTGCGAATAACATTATAAGGAAATTCAAAATTATTAAATTTATGAAATTCAAAATTATTAAATTACAATTTAAATTAAAAGTTATTTTGTTTGCAATAAAAATGGTGCAAAAAAAAAAGATATTTGTTAAAAAAATATTCTAATCATATATACTTTTTTCCTCTTATCTTTTCTTCTATCCTTTTAACTTTTTTTTTTTACTACCAATTTTCTTCCACCATTATAGTTTATGAGGAAAAGGCAGAAAATAAAACAAAACAAAAATAATTAGCTCAACAATTGGATGTAAATCGTATTTTGACTATTAAGAAAAAGATTCTTCCATGTTTTTATTTTTTTCTATCTTATTTTATTTTTAAACTTTAAATAATACTTTTAAAGAACGGATAGTTTTCGTTTGTTCATATAAAAAGATATAATTTGATGTTGGAAATTTATTTGTCATCTTTTTTTTCTCCTCAATATTAAAATATCTTTATTTAAATATTTCTAATTAATTACATTTAATCATTTATACCTAATTTTGCATTCTTCCATGCATAATAAATAAGCAAAATTTGCAATACATAATTAGAAAATGAGCAATTTTTGAACAATATTATCAGATAAACAAAACGAAACAAAACAAAACAAAAACTAATCAAGTAAATAATTAAAAGTATGAAGTTAATAGATAGGGTAATGAAATTGCAAGCATTACATTTATTAGTATCAGAATTATAAAAATTTTATATTGTAAACAATTATTTTATCAGATATTTCTTACTGCTAACGTAATATCAAGACTAGAAACTAGCTAAAAATTAGCCTTATTGATACAATTACATTTTTGATACTGACTATTCAACTACAAATTTTAATCTACTTATTGGTTAAGCTTTCAATAAAACTTTTTCCAGATGATTAACTTTAAGGATGGTTACGTATATATTACATCTTTTCATCTTACAAATACCAGTTTTTGCTTGACCAAATAATCTCATTAAAGCGATGAATGATTATATTTCGAACAACTTTTCACACCAAAACTGTCACATCAACTTGGCCAATCGGTGTATTTGAGGACAGATGTTGAGATCTATAATTGGTATCTTTTATGCTCTGTTATCATTCATTTCTATTTTTTAATTCCTCTTTCTCCTCTTCTTTTTCTTTTCCTATATATGTATATATATAATCCTTGATATTTGAATCTTTCCTATTTCTATTTCAACTAATCAATTTTCTTTTGGTTTATTTGGAAACAAAAAAAACCAGGACTTTTGTTTTTGTTTTGAAAATTAAAATTTTCTGATAAAATTTTTTTTTTTGCCACAAACTTTTGGTGATCCGTTTTAATGAGCAATCCCTGAAAAATTTCCTTTTTCTTTTGAAATTTAATTTGAATTACAACATGCAGAAAAAAGGGAAAGGATATTATACTTCAAAACGAACTACCTTGTTATTAGAAGAAAAAGTAAAAAAAAATTATTGCCAGGTGGTAGCTTTTTAAATAATTAAATTTTATACAATCTAACATGAAGTTTCTCATTTTGGACTAATTCACTTTTATCAGTGCAATTTTGTGCAATATATTTCTTCTTTTCTGCAATCATTTATAATTGCAAAAATTGTGTATCAAATAAAATTATCAGCAAGGTACTTTAAAAATTAAATTAGATTAAAAAAATTTTTCCCAATAATTGTTCCACTTTATTGCATCATCAAATAAATAAATTAAAAATGAACGGTAAAATGTGAGTAAGGGGAGGTTATTTAAAAAGTAAATTAATAAAAGGTTAACTGGAAAAGAGCGTAAAATTAATGATCGAATAATCAAATTGGGAAAGATAGTAGCAATTTACATTATGTTATGATTCCTTTTCCCTTTCTTCTTTATTTTTCTTTTTTTAATATCAAATGGGAATTTGCTTTTGATATTTTCTCGAGAAACATCTTGATAAAATACAACTTAGATTTTAGCCAAAATACTTTTCCCAACATTCCTAACGCAATGATTCATCATGTTTGAGCATAATGTAAAATACGGGTATTTGAAAACAAAGTATTCTTTACTGTTTAGCAATTTTTTTTTTTTTTCTCTGAAACAAAATCATTTGGCTATGATGAAAAATGAATAATTTAGCAATGAATTAAGAGATTTCTTTCAGGAAAGAAGGAAAAAAAAAAGAAGAAAAAGCTTTTATAGTGCTTTGAAAGATTTAGTTGAAGCAAACAACATTCAACAATTGGTAAGATTGTCACCTTCACTCGCATTCCCTGTCATTCTTATCCTTTCTCATATTTATTTTTTCCATTTGAATTTATGAAATTTCGTCTCATATTACATGGGATAGTTAATTACCTTTCCTTTTCCTAATGCTCATTAAATTTCCTAAAGTAATAAATTTCCTGAAGCATGCGTGTCGTCGAATTTTCTTCAAAAATGAAGCCCTTGAAACCATCAACTGTATGGAACTAATTGCATAAATGGATTTATTATTGTTATTA
>NW_018108927.1:12330-14940 GCF_000183805.2 Loa loa | reverse complement strand
TTTTTTCTTACAGATGTAATTCACAAAAAAAAAAAGAGAAACCTGAAAAAAAAGATCGCCTCACACCTGTTCTACCTTTATTAGTTTCATTCTTTTCCATTTTTTTTTTTTTTTTTTTTACCCCTCTCAAATATCAAAGAGATGAGATGATGATTTACAAATAGATTGATATAAATAACAAACATTTTTGCTCATTTTCATCCTTTATTTGTAAAATGATTTGTTATGTTTTGTGCTATTTTCAACTAATTTCCTGTTTTATTGTGTTTTATATTTTTTGAATTTTTAAACAAATTTTTTTCTTTTTTTTTTTTACTTTCATTTCTTCCAAAAATAATTATTTTCATTTTTTTTTCGATTTTTTTTTTTTGAATACGTTTTATTAGGTTAATAATTGATTGATTGGCGATTAAAAAAAAAAAAAAAAAAATAAAATTAAACTAATACTTGAAAAGTTTACGATAAACTTTTAATATAATAAGATTTGATTTTTTGCTTGTAAATGATAGTTTATATCATGTGAAATATTGCATTTTTATTTTACGAATTTTCTCGACGATAATCAAAAAACTTTTTCAATTCAAATAGATTCGAAGAATAAAATATTTTAATTTTTTAAACTTTTTTTCGAAGATTATTTTAAGAAATTGCTTAAACTTCATCAAATTTCAGCACTCTTAAAAAGTATTGATAAGTATTGATAAGAATATGATTAAAATAAATTTTAGCGCAAATATGCAAAGGATGGATTTCGGATATTTTAATTACTTACCTATCTTGAAAAAGTTAACCATATCCATTGTATCATCATATTGTCTTGTTTTTATTACTTTTAAAACTTTTTTTCAACGCTCATTATTATTTGGCTAATTTAATAAATGATTTATTATTATTATACCATATAAGGCTTGGATAATTAAAAAAAAAAAAAGCTTGGCTCAAATTATGTATACAATTATATTTTCTCCTATGATTATCACAAAACTAGTCTTTCTTTTTCTCTCTTTCTCTTTCTCTCTCTCTCTCTCTCTCTGTCTCGTAAACAGTACCATATTTTAATTGATTATAATCTTGTAAGAAAAAAGTTAAAAAATAATGGATGAAAAGAATTTTCCATCATTGATAATTGCTTCTTTTATCTGTCTCTTTTATCAACAAATAAAAATTTCCTTCCTATCATTTCCATTATCGTTACTACCTTTTTTTTTTTTTCATTTTCATATTTGACAATGAAAAAGCTTATAAAATTATCTACCTGAATATATCATCATGTTAATATTATAAGTGGAATATTTTTTTTTTTAAGAGAAAAATATGCTTCTAAATAATGCGTTATGATAAAAGTGAATGTTTGAAATATTTGGTGCACCTTTTTTGTCACATCCTTTGTCACATCTTTCTTTTCTTTTCTTTTCTTTTCTTTCTTTCCCTTATCTAATTTAACTTCTTTTTTTGTTATTTACATCTCATAAAACATTTATCAAACATTATATACAGACTTTAATCATTTACAATCCAGGTAAATGGTATAATTTTAAATGTAAGAATTAATAATGATTTACTAAATGGTTCATATTTTTTACTTACATGTGATTATTTCCTTTTCCTAAATAAACATATTAATAAGATTAATATTAGTATGCAATAATTTCCATTCATTTCCAATATTATATTATTAAATTTAATTTTTGTTTATTATTCTATACATCATACATAAAGAATGATAAGTATCCTTCTCTAAAATTCCAAAAAAAAAAAAAAAGAAAAAAAAAAAGCAATCAACAAATAGATCAAACCATGAATGAATTATCATACTGTCATCGCCGTCATCATTATCATTATCATCATCGCGCCGGTATTTGCTTGTACTACGCAAATATTTACAAAACCGGAATGTGTAAAAATTCATTCATTACAATGATATCGGATCAGGAATCAGGACAATGGATCAATTCATCAAAAATAGCTTGTGTAAAAATTCTATTGTTTGCAATTAGAATACTTGTTGTTCGATTGTTTTGAAATTGTGATGAGAAAAAAAAAAAGCTAACAATGAATCATTAATTATCAGTAAACAATGTGATCAAAAGATAAAGAAGAAATGATGAAGTAATATTCTGATCAGAACAATGTGAGAATAATTTGGATAAATGGATGATCGATTGATTGATTCCTGATTGATTGATTGATTGGTCAGGAAAATAATGATGTAAAATTTGTTTATACCATTTTAAACAATATTAACATATCAGGTAAACATTAATTTTAGGATTTTTTTTTCTATCAATTTTTCTTTTAAAATTTTTAGAAACATAATTGTATATCACATCTAAAATTTGTTGAAAAAGTAAAAAAAAAACGAAAAACGGTTCTATCAATTTAAATTAAAATATAAAATTTTTTTAATTGCTTTAAATGATTGATATAAGCATTAGTTGATTGATTGCAAACATTTAATATTTACTATTAAATTAAATTCTTTTAAAAATTCTACAAATATATTACAGTGAATGATATGAACAAATTGAAAGAGAGAGAGAGAGAGAGAGAGAGAGAAAGAGGGAGAGAAGAGAGAGAGATTGTTTTCTTTATGTTGTTTTATTAGATAGA
>NW_018108927.1:10135-11713 GCF_000183805.2 Loa loa | reverse complement strand
AAGAGAGAGAGAGAGAGAGAGATGTTTTCTTTATGTGTTTTATTAGATAGATGGGTAAGCATTTTCGGGTTCAATCGATCAATTTTGCTTATACTATTCGATTAAGATTGAAAAGATGGAAGAAAAAAGGTTGAATAAAGTGCAAAAGAAAAAAAGACATTAACAGGTTCCATCTTGGATCAGCAGCAATAGTAGTACATCAAGCCCAAAAAGCTATTTATCTAGTTGATATCAAATATAACCAAGCAGATGGTAACGGTCGATTGATAACATTTAACCGCCACATTATGTTCACATTTCTTCTCTTCCTTCTTTCTTCTCTATTATCACTACTACCAGTTAGTTTGTAATGGGACTTTTCCTTTTTTTTTGTCAACAAAGTAAGTGTTTTTCATTTTTCTTCTCTTTTTTAATTCTTTCTCTCTCTCTCCCCGTCACTTTCTTCATATTTCAAATTGCAATAATTGTCATTTTTTTTCATACGTCTATTTGTCTTTTATTATTTTTTCTTTTTTTTTCTCCATCTTCTCTTTCATATTACCTTAAAATTTACATAGCATCATCCTTTTTTTCTTCATTTCTAACAAATCATGTTTACGTTTATATGTTTGTATCATAAAAATGTATGGGTAAACCATATCAATTTTTTTTACCCAATCTATTATTTTAAATTTATAAAATGTATAAAATTAGGATAATAGATAGATACCTGTTAGGAATTAAAAAAAAAAAAAAAAGGAGGTAGGAAAGAATTCATTTATCCTAGAATAGAAGTTTAAGTTATGGTAGTAAAAGCTCAAAAAAAAAAAAAAAAAAAAACGAAGCATTGATAATTGAAATCAAACTGAACTGAAATTTCTTCTATTTGATTGCAAAAAAAAAGAAAAAAAAAACAAAAAAAGGAAAAACTTGATGATATGATTGAGAAGTTAAATTTGCCCTTTCTTCTTCCTCTTCTTCTTCTTCTTCTCATTTTCCTTGTTTCATTTCATTTCTTCTTTTTACCTGGTTAAAATTTTTACCTTCCCACTTTCTTTCTTTCTTTCTTTCTTTCGTTCTAATTGTAGCAATGAACTGATCGGTTAATGATTAGTCATCTTTCTTTTCTTCTTTTTTTCTTTTTTTCTCTCATTTCTATCCTTTGTTCTTTTTATAAAACATACCTTTTTTTTTCCTTTGTTCATGATCATTTTATGTATATTGTATAGATGTATGAAAGATAGAGTGTAAGTAAGAAAGGATAAATAGGAAAGAGTGGGATAGTTAGAAGTTTGTTGATAAGAAAGGACAAACAAGAAAGAGCGGGATAACGGGATAGGTCGAAATTTATTAATAAATTTATTAATAAGTAAGGGAAGGATAACCAGGAAAGAGCGGGATAGGTCGAAATTTATTGATAAGTAAGGGAAGGATAACCAGGAAAGAACGGGATTGTTGGTGATGATGATGAGAAGAGATTGAGTAGTATTATACTTTTACTACAATAGTTAACTGTTTGCAATTGGTATTATCATTCTATTTCTACAGCAATGTTGTATATTTAGGAAATGGGTGGAAGAGAGAAACTGATGATGATGA
>NW_018108927.1:6801-10046 GCF_000183805.2 Loa loa | reverse complement strand
TTAACTGTTTTAGCTAATTGGTATTATCATTCTATTTCTACAGCAATGTTGTATATTTAGGAAAATGGGTGGAAGAGAGAAACTGATGATGATGATGATGATGATGATGATGATGATAGGATGGATGGATGGATGGACATACCCGCCGTCGTTACCCGCAGCTGTATCATTCATTTTCCCCTCCTCTGCTATTTGCTTGCTTTGTCTCATTTGGGACTAGTTTTTGACTTCTTTCACCTTCTCTTCTTTCAATTTTAACCATTTATTGCTCTTTTTCATTTATTTGTCTCATCCAATTTTCAATTTCCTTCTATTCTTTATCAATACGCCTAACCGGATGATATAGTCCTTTCCGGATTGATTTGCTTGGCTATTGATGGACGGCAATATAGAGTGCTTTGATGAATATGTAGTTTGTCATGGTAATTTAAATAACGTTACTCGGAAATAGTAGTAGTAGTAGTAGTAGTAGTAGTAGTAGTTAGTAGAACAGTAGTAGTAGTAATAGTCTCTTTATGCTAATGATATTTAATTAAAATTAAATGACCTTTATTGACATATAATCAAAATAGTTGAATGATATGGTAGGTATGATCGATCGGTATGTCTCATGCATCCTAATACCTGTAAATAATGATACATCGAAAATTTTATTCCATATATCATGTTTATTGAGATTTGAAGTAATCTTCAAAATGTTTAGTAATTTAACGATATGATTGAAATAAGTGAAATTAATTTTATTCTAACATATCAATCTCTATTTTGGTATTACCATAATGAACTGATACAAATAATGTCATTGTCATAGAAGTGTGACATTTTTTTTTTTTTTTTTAAAAAAATTCATTCAATTCAGATACTTGCTTAATATCGATGGATTGATTTGGTACATGTCAAAATTCATATTTATTAACGTATTTGAGAAATACTGGCTCAAGGTGTGATTCTATTGGAAGAGTGCATTCCAATAAAGCCATCCTTTCATGATTCATTGGTATGAACCATTTCCTGAATAGGCTAGCAAAAAGTTTTTTTTTTTTTTCCAAAAAAACGAAGCATTTCTAATGTACGAAGGGTTTTTACGACTTTTTTTTTTCCCCTCCTTCCCTAGCAATCACTTATTTTACATGCAATTATTTATTATCTTTATGTGTTTGTTTACACAATCATACCTCAAATATTTTCCAATTTTGTTTGTGAATTTGAAAAGACAAAACTTCATGTAATATATGTAAACATAAGCTTTGCATTCATTTGAAATAGTTTAGGCAAGTTGACATATTTATATCTGATACATAGAATGCGGAAAATTTCTTTGTTTGATTGATGACAAATCATTTTGTTCCCCTACGACTTTTGTCATTTCCGTTTTCATAATAAAATTTGCATGGAATAAAATCGATCAGAAAATTTTCGTTATTTTTTCTTAATCGATTTATTTATGATCATGGGAGAAAGTAAAATAGTATGATGAATTATTGCAAAAATTATTCATCTAAAATTAAGCAAAGTTATTTGGAACATTGCTTAGATGTGATATTTAGGATTTATCAATTTTACACTTCTTTAGATATATTGTTCAATTTATTGAAGTGAGATTATTTTCAATACCAAATCGGGGTCGATTGTTTCAAGACATGTAAGAGGACGAAAATATCGATGAAAAGATGATGGTGTAACGGTGGCAATGATCACGGATTTTACAGATTACCGATTGAAATAATATTGGACATTTTGGTGAGGCGATTTCTTTTATCCCGAAATCATTCTCATTGTTTGTCCGGATTTTTAGCAAAATGTGATATGGTGAATTTTTAAAAATCGGAATATAATATCAATTTTCCAGTTTTTTTTTTTTTTATCTTTCACTTCCCCATCATTAGATTTGATGTTTCAATAAAAGGAACTAGTTTTTGTATCCTGCGGTAAACGAACTTCAAATTTTCAAAAGGAAAAAGACTCGTTTGATCACATTTTATATCCCCTGCTGCTCTCTTTTTGCGAGACCTTTCTTTTTAGTTGCAGTAATCCAAGTCATTTTTATGAGAGATAAGTTTTTGAATGGTTTGAGAGAAATATAAAGATGAATGATGTGAGAGACAAATATAAAGGTTAAGTCTAGCATATTAGGGATATGTTTAATTTCTTTCTTTTAGGATTGGGAAAACTTTAAGCCATTTCTACTGGCTTATTTATACTACTAGTTTCTTTTTTATCATATTTTGTTTTTCCAAATAGAAAAATGATAGTATGATCAAAGAAATGATCAGATCACTCTAGTGACCTCATTATAACCGATGAATCATATCTGCTAGCGTATTGTTGTTGTCACCTATAGACTTCTTAAAAAATATAAATGTTTGTCAATTATCGGACATTTACAAATCGCTCAAGAATTGAAACAGACCTGAAGACATCTGGTGAGTGTTTGCATTTACGAGTCTTTACAGTAATACTGTCACATTTATCTCATTAAAGGTCCGATTAAGCGTTATCTTGATTCATTTACGTCAAAATCATTTATTTAATTCTCATTGACACTTTTTGATTGGTTTTGGATTTGATTTTTCGAAATTTCCCTCGACCATTTTCCGATTTCCTCTCTCTGTTCCTTCCTGATATATTGCTCCGTATTTCTGATAAATTAATTACAATGCACTTATATGACACACTCATAGCACGGAATATCCCATCACGACTCCCTTGCGAGATTTCTTCTTAATTTTTTTTTTCTTTTTCTCTTTGTACATTTATAAAAAAAGTAAGAGGAAGGGAAGAAATCAGAGAATAAGAGGAAAGCTAGAATGATCTGGTTGCTGATCAGATGTGGCTTTTGTGGTTAATGAAGATTTCATACCGTTTGTACGTTTGCTACTTCCTATGAGAACTCGGAAATATAAAATATCGGCATTTGCAGAAAGTGGACATCATCATCGATAAATGATATCATCACGGAGAAGATCAAAAATTGGCTTTTCAATGTTACGTATGTTTCCTGAATGCAGTTAGCGATTTCTTTGGTTATCTAGCTGTATGAGTATTTCATAGTTCGTCATAAAGCTAGACGACCGGAGTATGGGAGTTAGTAGTCGGAAAAGCAGCTAAAAGATAAACGAATTGATGAACTTATCAGTCAAAGAAGAGAGTGTTAAGCAAGAAGGTACGAATAAACAAAAATAAATTGCGGTGTGATGATGATATATGTGAAAAAGTAATAACAAATAATAGAAAAAAACAATAGT
>NW_018108927.1:0-6530 GCF_000183805.2 Loa loa | reverse complement strand
TTTTCTTTTTTTTTTTTCTTTTTTTCTCTTTTGTACATTTATAAAAAAAGTAAGAGGAAAGGAAAAATCAGAGAATAAGAGGAAAGCTAGAATGATCTGGTTGCTGATCAGATGTGGCTTTTGTGGTTAATGAAGATTTCATACCGTTTGTACGTTTGCTACTTCCTATGAGAACTCGGAAATATAAAATATCGGCATTTGCAGAAAGTGGACATCATCATCGATAAATGATATCATCACGGAGAAGATCAAAAATTGGCTTTTCAATGTTACGTATGTTTCCTGAATGCAGTTAGCGATTTCTTTGGTTATCTAGCTGTATGAGTATTTCATAGTTCGTCATAAAGCTAGACGACCGGAGTAATAGCTTCTGCAATTATTGCTATCCCTTATTGCCACTTTGATTAGCGAAAGTGGGGAAGGTGTAAAAGTCATAAATGAATAAAGTTGACCATGTGAAGTGTCGTTATAACTTTGTAAAAGTGATAATAGAGGACGATAGAGTCTTATTACAATTATAAATTGAAATGATAGATAGGATAAGGTGGAGTTCAAAATGTGTAAAATTAGAAAAAATGATGAAAATTGATGAGAGTGATAAAATTGATGAGAAAAGTTATGTGAGTAAATTTGGAGCAAATCGATTACATTCAATTAATATTTATGGTAATATGTTTATTTTATTATAGAATTTATAAGTTTCCGGTTAACCACTTTTCATGAATTTTCGTTTGGTACTCTCAAAGTATAAAAGCATTTCTCAGAATTTTGTGAACATAACAGTTTAGGTTTAAAAAAATGATTGCTATTTATCTATGCAATTTGAAGCTCATATTTCTTAATTCTCAATGTTATATTTGTTCCATTATTCATTCCATTGATAAATTTCAATTCACAAGATATTTATATTTATGTATGGAACAAAATACGTACATCCTCAAGATTTTTGAATGTATGTAATCTGCCTATATAGTAAATGTTTCATTTCTGATATATGAAATTTTTCTATCCAAAATATTCACCTCAAAAAAAAAATCATATTTTTATCTATTATTACAGTTTAATTCTTGATAGATTTACATAAAGTTATCAATTTTTTCCTCACTATAAATCAAGGAATTTCTAGTTAGATTTGCAAATCAAATGCTTAATAAATAATTTATTGTTAGCCATATTTATATATAATCAATCAAAATCACTATACAAACATAAATCATGATATTTTCAGATGTTATAACAATTTTAAGAATCTATACTGTACCTGTAAATCTTATGGATACACAGTTAACACAACAAAGTCACATATGCTATCACAAATATATGAAACACCACCAACATTATGCATCTGTTTTGTATGTATGTAAGTTAACAAAGTATTACATGTACATATCCGAATATCATTTACAGGTACGTAGTATATAAGTTGCTTTTGCAATGTGACATCCAGTGGTCACATATATACATATATATACCAGGTTTCAAATATGATTTTTAAGGTAAGTTATTCATATTGCTTCAATCACTAATGTATCAATTTCTGAATACATGAATTAAAACGTAATATATTCATATTATTGAAAACTATCATAATATACATGGGATTATTTCTTGTTAAAATTAATTTCAAGAAATATATTCATCTTATTCAATTCCTATAATTCATAAGTTCAATTAAGAGAGAATATATCGAAATCGTTAATATGTTATCATGCGTACTTTAATGCTTGTAGTAATAAAATCTGAAAGTTTAATTTACTTTAAAGGATTTTTAGATGAGTGGAATCGAAAAGAAGAAAGAACTACATGAAGATGATAGCACGTGGTACATGAATCTGACTATCTTCGAGCTCATTAAGTATTTTTATCAAATATAACTGAATACGCTGAAATTACACGTATCATATATGTGGAAAATAAAAAGGTGCAAGAAAATTTATCCATTTTTGTAAAGAAATGTGAATTGAATCATAGTATTCCTCAATTTGACAATCAAATAATCGTTGACAATTTGTTGACAATAAAAGTTATCATACTTCAAAATAATAACGCATTATATTTGCTATATGTGCAAACGTTCAAGGAAGTATGAAATGTTCTTATGAAAAATATAAACCGCCGTAATATATCCTAATGTGCGTTAGAATTTTAAATACGTGTACAGGTAAAATAACATACTCATACAGCGATAAGCGGAAAAATAAACATGAGCAATATACACTATTATTTATAAAATTTATTTAAGAATTACTTATTTCCCCTTACATTCTTTCATTTCTATTTGAATTTCCAATTTTGAATTAAAACCTGCTTTGAATCAGTTCTTTTATTTACGCAGTGTATTATTATTATTCATCATTTAATCAAGTGAATAAATAAATGAGTAAAATATTTCAAGTTGAATAATTTAAACAAGTTATTTTAGTAAGTATTTGTTTCGATTTAAAAAAGTCATTAATAATTAAAACTAGTGGGGACCAATGTTTAGTTTTGAAAAAGTTTGTAATAATTAGAGTTTAAGTTTAAAAAAGCAATAATTAAAATTGGCAAAAACAAGTTATTTAGGTTGAAAAGTTAGTAATAATAGTTTGTAATGATCAATGATCAAATAATCAAAAATTTTCTCTCATATTTCGTCGCATTTTTTCCTTTTTTTTCTTTTGATCATGTAATTAATTACTTGTCGAAACAATAAGCTTTTGTCGAATTAAAAAAAAATATATATATATACCCGGAAATTCTGATTTTAAAATGAAGAAAAAATTCAAAGAACGTTTTTAACGGATACTAATAGAATTACAATTTATGAAAAGTAATGAAGGATTGATCGATTCTATCCAATTTAAATATCTCATTATTAATAAATCTAACTACTTTCATTTCCTATTAGCCAATAATATTTAGTCTTAATTTTTTTTTTCGATAAGAATAGAAATAGCTGCTGAATGATGCATAATTGCTGCTTCTTTATTTTATAACCGGTATTTAATTAATATGTTTAATTAATCAATCTAATTGATCAGTATCAGATTTTAATCATGTGTGGATTAAATTTCATTCATAATGAAGATAAGAGGGTGTGTAAAAATTTATGACAGAATATATTTCAAAATTGTTAACAAATTGTTGAAGACGTAATACCAAGTATGCTTACAGGTATATTAAAACTTGATGCCAAGTATGCTTACAGGTATATTAAAACTTGTTACTTTGTAAACAGAATAAAAAATGTGAATTATGGTTCCACCAAGTTTTAGAGTAAGATTTAACTCATTTGGCTATTAATTCAATGTTTAATTCATCCCATTAGCGCTAATTGCTAGTTCTGTTTACCAAATATAGCCCATTTATAGTATACATTATCTAATGCTTGATTTAAACAAGTAAAATGTTATATTCATTGAAAATTTGAGAATAAGTTGATGACAATTCATCCTACAATCCTTCTAATTATTCATTTTATCGAATATAACTACTTTATTACATATTTTAGTTATCCTGCATGAAATTTCAGAGTGAAACAGATATTTTTATTATAATTCAATTAGTCTTTCATCCCAATACCAAAATTAAATATGATCAATTTGCAATATCAGAATTGTTTTGAATCTTCAACAGTATTCCCTCTAGTTTCATCATACTACAGGTATGCTACAGGTATCTTTCAAATATTTCGGTAATTTCCTTTAATAGCTAATTAAAATAAAATTTGTAGAAAACCCATAATCGATCAATATTAATCATTCATATTTCATTTTAATATAATGCTAGGAATTCCAATATGCTGAATATATTAACAATAGCAAATTTTGTATATGCAAAACAAATATCAACTTTATTCATTACAAATTAAATGGCGCAAAATGGTAATATGTTCGATGAATCAATGAACAAACATTAACAAAACTTTAATCAATCATGATAAGAAATGCAAACATATAATATCAATTTGATCATTTGCATTTCTTTCTTTTTCCCTTTTTTTTCTTTTTTTGTAATTCTTTGCTGATATACCTCAATAATGTTGTTACTGACAACTATCTGATGACTAAATTTACTTCACATTGTCATCATGCTCTTCCATTACATATAAAAAATGATAGATTCGAATTACTTCACGATGATTTTTGGATTAGTTCACGATGATTCTTGGATTAGCTCTTTTAAACTATAAACATTTCGATAAATGTTCTATTAGTGAAAACATTTGAAAATTTGAAAATTAATAATATTCTTATACTAATTTGGTCATTTTCATACATTACACTTAATCTAATTGCTTCATCAAATGAAATACTCTAGCAATTCTTGTGCATTTCTCAGGAATATTTTTTGATATGTGATAACATTACTACCCTCCATTGTCATCGTTTGTTGTTATCATTGGAAAAAAACAACATCGCATTAATTAATCAATTTCAAAAAGTTGGGTTAAAAGATACTTGACAAAAAGTTGCGAATATCGATAGTGCTGCTGGCATGAAAGGAAATTAACCCGAAAGTTGCTATTGAATGAGAACAAATTGCTGACATTCCATGAATTAAAAATGTAACAAAAGCATTTTCATTTCATGTTTTTCATTTCAGAAAAATATGATGGAAATTTTTAGAAGAGTTGACAAGAAGTGACATGTAAGAAATGGAAAAAAGTTAATGGCGAAATAAACATTTAAAACAATTTTGAAATGATTTTTTTTCCCTGAAAATTTCATTTATGAAATGACTCAATAAACTTTCATAACTCATAAATGATAAAATAATAGTATTTTTAAGACATAAAATATGCCAAATAATATACCATAAACGTAGACAAAAATTGATAAATTCAAATGGAAAGAGTAATTATGAAAGAAATGAATGAATGATAAGATGATAATATTAAATGAACCAATAGTGAAATGAAACAATAATGAGAAAGAAATAATAATAATAAAGAGAAAAGAATGAATGAATGAATGAATGAATGAATGGACTAATTAATTAATTAGTTAATTAATTAATTAATTAATTAAATAATTTAATTGCTATTTCAATGAATAAAAAACATAACTTTTTCAAGAGATGAAGATGCTTCATTTCCAGTTATACTATATGATACCATCATAACTAACATCCTTCTAATCATTTATCAGTCATCAGTGCTCATCCATTGCTACTTCATTTCTTCGTTGATATCCATTCGAAAGAAAATATTACCCTACCCAAAATAACTTTGATATTGAAGCTTACTTTAGAAAAAAAAAAATTCTTACCTTTCAATAAACCTGTTAACTTCCAGTAATATTCTTTGTTTACCACTTATCCATTCTATCAGTATTACAATTAAATCATCTAAATGATTTGCTTAATTGTTAAATAGGCGTATTCAACTGTTTTCTATCAACTACGCTAAACCTGCAACTTTTAGGATGAAGAGAATACGTAAAAATCATTAAGCAACAAATATGCAACATTAATTAAAAGCTCTTTAAAAACATGAAGTAATTTTAGCTTGCGGAATTTTCTAATTACAACAATATGTTGAAAAGAAACATCGGAGATCTTATTGATAGTATAGTATTCTATGATTATGTAACTACGTACTTATCAAGATGGACATTTGCGCTCTCCAGAGATTCAACAAATGTATTTGTTAATAGCATTGAGGAAATTCTAATTATTCAAATTTTGTTAGGTCAATCATAAAGGAAATCAGTTGTATTTATTTCAAAATTTGAATCGATCGTTTTAAAATTACATAATTAGTGAACACAGTTAATTTGTATAAAAGATTGATAAATATATTACTATCGCTGGATAGTAAAACTGGATATTCAAAACCCTGTTCATATATCATTTTCTGTCGGAGTCAGTTCTCCTTCTGTTGCACTCGAGAAATGCGGAAAATAGAGCATTGATACGCTAATATCGGGCAGGATATACTCCAAGATTCCGCTGCGGAAGTATAAAAAGCGCTGTTTTCAAGTCTTCAACCATTCAACGTTCCGTCACTTTTTTCTTCTTTCATTGTTTAAAAAATACTCTTAGACTCTGTGTCTATTAATAAAGATTTCCTGTCGATCTTTCTACTTCCGAACATATTCGTTCTTACTGACATATTGTTCAAGAATAAATTTACTGTATTATAATGAATTATAAGATTAACATGCAGAGTACTTGCCATGGCAGCGTGACTTACTGCATGACATTCCATTCAATCATTATTATGCCATATAACGTGAGAGCTCGAATTCAATAATAAAAGCTTGTTTAAATATTAATTTCTTGAATTCCTTTGTAGTTGTTGTTTTTCTGAATTTCATAAAATAGATCTGCGGTATTTTCCAAACACCAAATGCTTCCAGAGGATATGTGTCCTAAGATTTCATTGAAACGATTTCTGAGGATATTAAACGTCCAGATGGCAACCCGCCTGATCGGTTAAGACGTAGACTTAAAGTATTAACAAGCGGTAACATAATCGCTTCATTTACAGTTCAAAAATTTATTGGATCGATTTGAAATTAATACCACAATTGAAATTAGAGCATAGC
>NW_018108926.1:13299-14950 GCF_000183805.2 Loa loa | reverse complement strand
TATTATTAATTATTACCGACTATAGATTATCAATTATCGATTATTGATTTATTTTTTATTTTTCATTACCGAACAAATTTCTATTTGTTTTTTCAAAATCTCACTTTTTTCTCTTTTCTTTTTTATCAAAATCAATAAATCAATTAAAAATATTATTACATTGTATAATTTGATGAAAATTTGTTTGTTATCATCATACAATCTGTTGCTGCAGGACTAAAACATTAAAGTAAAATAGATGAGTAGTAAAATGATAAATAATGATAATTAATGATAGGTAAATGACAATTAATGATAGGTAAATAATAATTAATGATAGATATTGTACATTTGGTTCCATTGATAAAAATGATCATTTTGGTATCTTTGATAAAGCAGTATGCTAAAGTTCCACAATGGTCAAAAATTGAAGGATGAGTTATTTCTCTTTGTGTAATCAAAGGATAGTAAAAGCAAAAAAAAAAGAAAATGAAACGAAAAAAAATAGAAAAAATTTAAACTCTTCCAAATTTTTTTCAAAAAATTACAATTAACACACAAAAAAAAGAAAAAAACCAACAAACAAACAATTATCTGTATGATATTTTTATTTAATTTAAAGGTTTAAAATGGATGAAAAAAAAAATGTGTGTAATTTTTATCAAAAGAATGAAATAATGATTAAATTTCTGGTTATGCTCTTTCATGTTTTATTTTCTTCTACAAAATAATAATTTATGTTTTGATTTAAATAAGCTCAATTTATTTTTATTCATTCCAACTTTATGCATTGAATTATGTGATAAGATGATAAAAGAGCTTTTTTTTTTTTGATCATTTAGCTTCTTCTTTCCCATTTAATATTTTTATCTTTAAACAATATCTTTATCCTCTAACTCTTTTCTCGTCTTTTTCCTATTACATACGATCAATTCTTCCTTTATTTTCCCTTATAAAAGCATGTAATTGAATAGCTCATCAATCATATCCCACCTCAATTGCTCTCTTTCTTCCTATTAAATTTCAACTAAAATAATCCTCCTTCTTTCCACTCGTAACTACTACTACCTTCAATCTATCTTACCACTTCAACTTTCTAACGTTATTATTATTATTATTATTATCATTATCATCATCATCATCATCGCAATATCACTCAATAATACCGTCATCATTATCATCATTATTGTTATCATTATCAACAATATCAATTATTAGCTAACAATTCAATCATTCCTAGTTTACCATTTTTTTAAATTAAAAAAATTATATGTTTAAAGTATAGGCTTAGATTAGTAAAACTGATAATTTATTATGTTTAGATTGTGATCCTAATAGCAAATCATTGATTGCAAGCATATTTATGATGAAATCAGTTCCTGTCGCATGATTTATCAAAATTTCATCTAAATGCTGTCATTTTAATTGTATATTTTATATTTTAAAACTGGAAAAACATTTCCATTTTCAATTAGCAATCAATTAGTGAATGATTTTGTTAATGCCTGCAAAATCCTTTAATTAGTCATTCACAATGTTTTTTTTTTCTTATTTAATTATATGAAAAAAAAAGTGCATAATAAATTTTATTGTTTGAAATAATTTTTATAAAATTTACAAATTGTATTCCTTCTTCTCTTTTTTTTTCTTTTTTTTTTTTTTTTTAACACAG
>NW_018108926.1:11813-12982 GCF_000183805.2 Loa loa | reverse complement strand
TTTTTTTTCACTCCTTTCTTTTTTCTCTTTTGTATGCTTTATGGGTATGATGATGAAAAATAAAATATTCACCTTTCTCCGTTTTTTTTTTTTTTTTTATTTTGTTTTTTTCTTTTTTTTGAATTGATTTACTACTTTAAACATAAATATTTCTCTACTTTTTTTTCTCTTTCTCTCTCTCTCTCTGTTTTTCTCTTTCTCTCTACTCTTCTCGTGTTACCAATGATTGAAATGATTACATATCGATTATTTTGATATATTCCCTTTTACAGGTATAGCAATCAACAATACATCATTATCATCATCATCATCATCATCATCATTCACATCTTCAACTACAACATCAACAACATCAACAACAATGTTTAATATTGAACAATTGATTTATTTGCATAATACCTGATTTTTGATATTGCAATATAATTATGGCTTCGGAAATTTTAATCAAAATACTTCGTGCCATTCCACGTTTTACGTTCGATTTTCATCCTGCACCAAAAGTATTTACATTACAATTTGACAGCCATTATGTGCAGGTAATTTATTTATCTTTTAATAAATTTGATGACAAAATAAATTTCCTATATGTGACAATATATTTAAATAAATCATTCATACGTATTTGCAATATTATCATTGTCCAAAATGAATATTTCGCATTTATTCAAAGTTAACATTTAATATTATTATGTCAACTTTTTTTTTTTTAAACTTTGATTTAATAAATTTTTCCTCTCTTTTTTTTGCAATTTTTTTCTTTCTTTTTTTTTTAATTGATATTTAGGTGAGATATTTTTGTCAAAATTTTGATGAATATTGGCCATTTTGTTGCTACTTAATTTCAATTAAATCGTTGATATTGAAAAAAAAAAAAGGAGAAATAACTTAAAATTGTATGTAATTTACATTTTTGTGAATATTTTTAGTATTTCCAACGTTAGCTTCCTTTTGAATTTCACTTGAAATATATTATTTCTCTAACTCATTGATCGAAATTTTATGAATTTCTCTTTTGTCCAATTTAGATTTAATTACTTTTATACTGTTATCATTTTTAAATAATTGCTTATTTAAAATATAAAGATCGTATGAACAATATTGTTGAAAAAAACGGAAAAAAAAAGAGAGATTTGTTACTGTTTATTGTTATTGTTTATTGTTGTTGTTTG
>NW_018108926.1:6356-11288 GCF_000183805.2 Loa loa | reverse complement strand
TGTTTGTTGTTGTTGTTTGTTGTTGTTTGTTGTTTGTTGTTGTTTGTTGTTGTTGTTTATTTATATTAAGTGATGGAGGAGAAAAGATTGAAAAAAAGGATGAAATTTTGACGGGATATGTGATATGTTTTCCGGAATTAGCAAGCACGAGAGTGGAATAAGACGAGAGTCCTATTGTTGACAGAATTGATGAGCAAATTTGATTATGATGATTGACCGTATGATTCATCATCAAATATTTTCTCTCATTCAATTCTCTTTAGTTTTTCAAATTCATTTTTGATGATTGAAAGCGCTATGCTAAATGATTAATGCAACAACCGAAGCCTTTTTCGATATTGGCAATTTCATAAAAAAAAAAGGAAACATTGATATATATGTATATTTTTTATCTGTATTAAAATTAGTTTTTAATTCAAATTTGTTGAAATTTTTAAAAAATGTAAAAGTTTGCTTTAGATTATTCAAGCTTAACAAATTGACAAGCTGTTTAACCGTACGTCGCCAATTATTTTATCAAAATACAATTGTAGTAAATCATATAAAAGCAATTAATTATTTCATACTCATTTGACAGGAAAAAAAAATAATTAGGCAAAGATATTGCATGTTAAAAAATTTTAAAACCTGAAATAAAAATGGGTTTCTTTCTCTCTTTTTTTTTGATTAAGCAAATTTTTTTTTTTGATGAATTTGAAATTCATTGTTTCTTTTTTTTTTGATAAAAATTTGTTTTTTTTTCTTTTTTTTCTTTTTTTTTGCTTCAATAACTCTTCAGCTATACGAATATGTTACATTTTAGGAAAATGTATTTATAAGTTATTTCGAAAAAAAAAAAAGGAAAATAATTTTCAAAATGAATAAATTTCGAATTTAAAAATTATGACGAATAAACGCACACCTTTTTTGTAAATTATTTGAAGAGCAAAGATTAATTTTATTCTTCAAATTTTGTTGTCAAATGTATTTCAGATTAAAATTCCTTTGATTATTATCCGTATGTTAAACAAGGAATTGATTCGTATAAATTTAACACATTCATAAATTTCTTTTTTTTTTTTTGTTTTTTCCTTCCTTTGTAATCATTTATTATTTTAAAAATAATTGCTTCTCATTTATTTGTTTTAAATTTGTATTGTAAAAATAATTTTTTAAAATAATTTTATTGCATTTTAACATTTGTAATAAAAATTTTCAAATATTTGCAAAAATTTTGACAATTTATATTAGTGGTATTTTTTGATTATTTGGCTTAGTTTTTTTTTTTTTTACGATAGTTTATTTCCTACTTCCTCTTTCTCAATGCAAATTCGACCATTAAATGACTTTTTTTTTTTTCCTTCTTTTGCTTTTCCCACACATATAGGAAAAGGAAAAAAAAAAAGAGGCATCTAAAAATCATCAAAAGATTTTATGTCATTTACTAAGCACTAAAACTAGACTAAAGGTTATTTTATCTAAAAAAAAAAAAGAAAAGAAAAGAAAAGAAAAGAAAAAGAAAGCAATTTCTATTCCATTTAGATGACTAAACTGAAAATTTCCCTTTCCGGAGAATTTTTAAAGGAACATTAATCGCATATTTTATTCATTGCTACATTTAAAATGATAACTTTGAAGATATAAATTTTATAATTTATAATATCAAATTTTAGTTCAAAATTATTTATACTATACCATTTATATATTATTATATTATAGTCTAATTTTCTCTTTTTTTTTTATTTCAAAAAATTAACATCATATTTATGAGAAATATTTAAATGTTAATTTTAATTTTAGTCATTGTTTTTGTTTGTTGGTGCATTCCTTTTCATTGGTGCAGCATTATTGTTGACAATTACCATAACATGGATTTGTCAATGTTGCATCAAGCAAGATACAAATGTAAAATCAAGACGACGAGTTCGTCAACTATCACTCGTACTATTCATTATTAGCATTATATGCTTGTAAGTTATCATAATTTTTATTTTTAATTAAAATTAAAATTTAACAAGTTTCATAATTTTTATTGTATACCATATCATATAGATGAAATAATTTCATATGATTTAAAGTTAATCTATAAAATAATGGAAAATTTTTAAGGTAAATATTAGATTTGCAAACTTTTCGTAAATTTTTAATCCATGAAATATTCCTATTTGTAAGCGTTTATTTTTACTTTTTTTTTAAACTAAATTTTGCATTGTGTAAAAAATTAATTTTTATTCGAATTTAAGCATAACAATAATTATGGAAACTTTTAGCTTTTGTCTTGGAATATGCTTATTTGGCAATGAACATTTGAATCGAAGTATAATGAATTCAATTACCAGTGCTGAAGATATCTCACGGAATTTATTATTTGCTGATTCACAGGTTTATTTATTTGCAATTTTTTTTTTTCTTTTGTGGTTACTAATAAAATATAACTTTTTCATGTTTTGATAATTTCAAAAATGATTAATTATTTATAAAATTATTTGCTTCGGTTTTTTTTTGTTTTATTTCTGCTTATTCCATGATTTTCTTATTCTTGTTTGAACGCATCTTTCATTTCATTTCATTGATCATTTTCTTAAAACAAACGAATAATTTGCTAAAAAAATGGAAATAATTTTTAACAATTCTTACAAAATATTTGGTTAAAATTAAAATTTAATGAAATTTACTATTACATATCATTCAAATGAAAGCATTCCCAATGATTTAATTGCAAATTTCTTGTATGTCACAAATTTTGCTCAAATAGTTTCATTTGATAGCTAGCATATTCTGTATTCAAAAAGAGAGAGAGGGAGAGAGAGAGGGAGAGGAAGAGAGAGGAAAGGAAAAAATCATTAATCATTAATTCATATTGTTGTAAAGTTTGCATGTTCTTTTTAATTTCTTAATTTTTAGTCAAATTTATTGAATGATTATTGTTTGAAAACCGTTAAACAAATCGATACATTATCAACAGCTGTAGAAAATGCAGCAGAAAAAACGGCTGATATAAATAAAACGGTTAAATTTTTAAATTTTATAAATTTTTTTTCTTTTTCTTACACTAATTAATTATTTAAAAATGGTGAAATTTTTTCAACGGTTAAAAAAAATATTGCAAATGTTTTTTTTCATTCTTTTCATTTTTTTTTTTTTTTAGGCCTTACATGAATTTATAACAGTATTGGATTCTGTATCGCAAAAAGTCGATTTATTGGGCATAGATTTGACCTTTCTCAGGAAAGTATTATCAGGAAATGTATTTTTTGAACGTAGTTCACTCTATACGCAACGAATTGAGCTAGAAAGGTAATTAAATTAACTTTCCTTTTTTTTTTTTCTTTGCAGAATAGAGATTGATGGAAATATTTGAAATAAAAATATTTTCATAATATTTTCCTTTTTTTTTCTTTAATACTTATTGTCAAATATTACTGTAGTTTACTTTTAGATGGGTTCTTTGTGCAACTTTACTTTCAATTATGCTTATCGTACTTTTTGCTGGTGTTATTGCGTTTTGTCGGCAATCACGAAAAGGCGCAGTGGTATTTTCCGGTCTTGGTTTTGCAATTTTTATTGTTGGATGGCTATTACTAGCTGTTATATTTCCAACATCTATGGTTTAATTATTTTATCTTTTTCTTTTCTTTTTTTTTATTCCCAATTTCTTGAATTCCATATAATTTTTGTTTGCTAATGATTGAATTCTAATATTTATTAATTTATTTATGTGTTTAAAGAATTTTCAATTTTTTTTTTTTTTCAAGGCATTAGTAGATTTTTGCGCAGATGGTACTCAATTCATTCGGGAACATATGTCAAATGAAACTATGGCATTGTTTGAATTTTATCGAAAATGTAATCCAACAGTTAATCATGATAATTTACCAAGTGTAATCCATATGGATAAAATCAGTAAGGAACTATCGGATGTACGAGAAATGAGCCAAAAATTTGATTCCAAAATTGGAATACTATTCAATAATAGCAGGGAAGTAGTTGAGGTAATATAAATTAATTTGATTTTTTCTTTTTTTTTTTTTTAAATTTTGTTTTTAACATCCATCAAGATCGTGTAAATAATAATTTGATTGAATTGGTTAGAGAAAGAAAGGATGAAAGGGAAATGAATTGTAAAATGAAGATTGATTCAATTTATCGGATCGAATTTCACAAACTTAAAAGTATAACTATTCATTTTTACTTATCTGATAAATTATCAATTTCAGCTCATCGAACAGGTTAAGATAATTAATGATGGCATAACAGTTGCATTAAAAAGTATGGGATCACTTGAAACAACGGTTTCATGTTATACTTATCACAAGGATATGTTAATTATGGAACGTAGTTTTTGTGTTGATGGAATGTAAGTAATGGTTATAAAATTGTTGAAATATTTAAGAAAATATTTGCATGTATTCAATGAAATAGTACAAATTAAATTTTTATTTAATTAATTTTTAAAAGATTTTTTTTTTTCACTTTTACAGTATTGGATCATCGATTTTGTTGTATTGTTTAATTCTACTTGAAGCATTCTTATTCACACTTCTACTTATTGTATCCAAAAGTTGGCATTTATTCGCTCGATTGTAAGTATTTCTATGATTTGAAGACAAATTTAAAAATTGATTTTAAATATATATGTTAAGCTTTCAATGAAATCAGTTAAATACAGTCTGTAGTTGAAATCATATCGAAAATGTAGTAGCTTGTGAATATAAAATTTTAAATTGCACTTTTTTTTTTAAACCAAAAAAATAGATGAGATAAAAATTCAATTCAAATGTTTCAATTTTTGCATTTTAGGCAATCAGATTACGTAGAAGTGGACGAGGAAGATCCGTTTTTTCCACGAGGAAATGACAGCACTATTCCAGTAGACATTTACGGTAGTCACGTTTTGAATCCACGTACACGTTTCGCTAACTCTTTGTAAGTTACACTTACTTCATTTTTTCC
>NW_018108926.1:3903-5236 GCF_000183805.2 Loa loa | reverse complement strand
GTTACTACTTACTTCTATTTTTCTTTTTTTTCTTTTTTTTTTTTAAGTTGCTAAATGAGCCAAAATATTATGCTATTAAAAAACTTAGTTGTAATTTTATTTATTTATTTATTAATTTTTTTTTCTTTGTAATAAGGCAAATCACTTTTCTTTTAGAGATCGCACGGAACAATCTACTGGAACAACAAATGCAACATGCGGTCTTGCAAATGGTTCCATAAATAATCATACATCTGCTTCGACGGCATTATTGAATTCGAATACGGAATCATCAACACCCCCGTGGCATCGTGGATTAACTTCACAACCTACAGCATCATCCACCGCTAATGCTCCGCCTGCGGTAGGAACGAGCAGGTTCTTATAGTGTAACTATCACTTCAAAGTGATTCTGTATAATCAATCGGCGAAATTTTCGCAATATTAATAATATTATTCATTATTTTAATCATTGATCGTTGATCATTGATCATTGATTGCCATTTTCAAATGATTCCATTAGAATTCACGCTTATATACAATTATATTTTTGATAAATTTATCCAATTTTTGGTTATAATTTTGATGATATATATTAAATCGATTTTTTACAGTATGATGCATACGGCATATCAACCAAACATCGATGAACCAACAACATACCAACGTCGTAATTATCAAGAGCAATTTGATGTTTAATTTCAGGAAATTCTCATTTTTTTATTCCAAATATATTTATTTATTGATGCTTTTAATTTCAAATTATATACTGTGGATAAAGTTCATTTAATTATCTTTTGTATCATTACCGTGTATTTGTTTCATACTCTTCAATAACTTTGAAAAACAAAAAAAAATTAAAAAAAAGGGAAAAATAACGAAAGAAATCAAATAGTGAATTCAAATATACAATTGAATTTATTCAATGAAATATATCTAAATTTTGTAATTTTTACTTTTTTTTTCGAATTGTTCATAGCTTTTTTTAAGAAAAGAATGCTTATATTCTGGACAGTTTTTTTTTCTTTTTTCAAGATAAATTAATTAAAAATTTCAATTTATTTGCTTGCAAATTGAAGGCTATTTAAAATTACATTTCTTTTTTTTTCGATTTTTCCTACCCATTTCATTCCGTTATTTTCTTGCAATTTTTGAAATATTTGTTAATGTTTGTAAAAATTGAATTACTCGCAAGTTATTCGTAATCTAAGTGATTATTTAATTTCCTACAACTATTGTTTGAACGGAATTTCAAAGGAATTAAAATTTCCAACAATTTCCGTTAAAATATTATTGGTAAGATTTACATTATCAGCCGTGTAATTAATATGTATTTAATTTTCCTCTTTCTTTT
>NW_018108926.1:0-2523 GCF_000183805.2 Loa loa | reverse complement strand
CGATAAATTGTGTCAATTTTTTTTTTTTGTTTAAGAAAAATGTATTAATTGATTTATCGTTGATTAAAAAACATTTGCAAAATACGAGAAATATCGGAAAATAAATTTTTAGATGGTCGACCAAAAGTTTGAAGTGTTCGCGGGAGTTCTTTAAGAACAACACGTTCCCAAGTATTATCAATACCATTTTCAGCTCCAATCAATCCGGTTATTCCACCATATCCTTTCCATTGTGCTGGAGGTGGTTTAGGTAATGGATTTGATGTGGAATCTTAAAATATTGATTTGGAAAAAATTATTGAATATAAATTTTTATTGGTAAATTTATAGATTTCATTTATATTCATAAAAATTTATCAAATTATTTTACCCTGAATATAGCGTAGTGTAAAGTTAGCTGGTCCTTTCAAATGCAACAGATATGATGTAAATTTGATTGGTTGCCGAAATAATATTACCTGGTACAGCATTACAACATTGCCTATAATCATCATCTTACATTTGTTTTATATCATCATTTTTTTGTTTGATCATTAAATAATTTAGTTTAATGAATTTTTAAAATTTGAAACAACCTAAATCCAGTTTGTTCCAGCATTATTCCATGTTTTATCTCCAGATAATTATCAGCACATGATGAATCACATATATATGTTGCATCTAACACCTCTAAATGCACTTTTCCTTGTGGTGCCTATAATTAAATATCACAGCAAAAATTGTGAATGTAAAATGTTCAATATTAAAAACGTTAAAATTTAATTTTAATTAAATTGAAATTTTGCATTAATTTTCACGAAACATACAATTATTTGCTAGAATTAAGAATAAAAATAATCGAAGTGTAATTTTAATTAAATTAAAATTTCTATTTAATTTTTATAAAACTTACAGTTATTCGCCAAAAGCAATTTCCAACGATATTATTTTTTAATGTAAGCCATTTATCATCAGCTATCAGTTCACCTCCACAACCCACTAAGCTCAAATAATGTATTCATTCATAATGAATTTAATGCATGAAATTTATCCACTATTATTTAATCAAATATTCAATTTAAGAAGAGCTTTTAATCTGTCAAAAATATCAGAAACTACTCAAATACTTAATACAATACTTTTATTACTGATTAACACTGTATATCATATGTTAAATGTAAACAAGTATCAGCTTTTTAAAATACATTAATTATGTAGGTAAATTATTTACCTGAGTAATTAGAAAGATTTAATCAAATTTGTCAAATAAATTTATTCGTTATATTTTTAGAAAAGAATGAAAAAAAAAAAAAAAGTTATCTGATAATATATAACTTACTTGTAGATCGTGGTATACTTTCGCAACGTATACCAGCACTTCCTCCTGGACATTTACAAATGGCGCAATTTCGTGGATCTTCATAACCACCATTCAAACAATTCAGTTTTATTTTACATTTATCTTAAATTATCAATATTATTTATTAAAATCAACTATTTAAATGTTTTGCAAAAATTTGACTTAAAATTCAGGTGATAATTTACAAAGTAAAATGATAAATTAAAGATATCATGAAGATAAAGTAACAGTTTAGAAAAAGAAATGATAATTTTTCATATAAACACAAAAAAAAAAAGGTAATATTTGCTAGAGAATAAAGAAACATTTTTGGATTAATTTATTTCAAAACTTTCCCACACGTTTAAAATTATTAATAAATTTTGATATATAATTTGATATAATTAAATTTGAACAATTACCGCCACAATACATTCGATTTGCTTCTTTGATATCGATAAAGGAAAGATCATTCCTTTGACCGATTGTATGCTGAAAGCGATGATCTTTCGTTTCGATTGTCACATAATGATAATCATTAGTAAATGCCTATAATAAATTAATGTTAATTTATAATTTTTAAAATTAATTTTTCAAATTTCAATTGTTAGGGCATAGTTTTCTTAAAGTGTTCAGTGCATATTAAAGATGAAAATGGAAATTTGATATAAGAAATACAATTTAAATTAACCTGTGGACCGTAATGCATTACAGAACCAAAATCATATGGTACATCCATAATTGCAATATCACTCCTTTTTTCAAAGTTCCCTTTGGTACCCGGAAATATATGATCTTCATTGATATTGATATATCTAAATTTAAATCCATCTTTAAACAATAATATTCTAATTTCCCAGATATTTAGATGTCTAAAATTATCGAATAAAACGGAAAATCAAATTACATATCACGATCCGGTCGACTTTGTTCATGCCAAAATCCAAGAGCATGTCCCAGCTCATGAGCAACAATTCCACCCTGTAAAAATTGAAATCATGAGTAGTTTTTTATACAAAACTTTTAAATTTCTGTTTTTTTTTTTTTTTAATTTAAACTTTCATAACTTACGCTTTCACAACCATAACCAATAGAAGTATACTGCTTGCCACCAATTCTACCGACGCTTGAATAACACCTAAAAAAAAAAAATACCTGGATTATTTTAATTTAATTCATACGAAAAAAATAAACCTATTTCTCAT
>NW_018108925.1:12502-15114 GCF_000183805.2 Loa loa | reverse complement strand
ACCTGCATTACTAACACTGATAATATTTGTAATACTGATAATACTTCTAACAATACATAGATTAGCCAGAAAAAAAAAAAAAAAATGAATGCAAAGATTAGCCAAATGATCGAGTTATAATGACTGTTGGCATAAATTACTGAAGGATGTAATATAATCATCAAAATTTGAAATCTTATGCTACCTTAGCTAATTTCGTAATTTAATTTGGTTCAACTATTAGTTTTCTTCATTTTTTAAAAGTATATTTAACATTTAAAAAAAAACATTTGATCGATTTCTCTCTTGTTACTTGTAAAAAAAAGCAAATCAAATGCAATAACTTTTAACACCTATTGTTACAAGTTTATCATTGATAAGATTAACTATTGCAGAATTGCATTCATTAGTTTGCTTAATAAGTGGACAGTCTTGAAATTTTTTTATAAAATTTCTTTTCTAATAACAATGGTAATACCATAAATTTGCTATTAACTACAAATTTTTAAAATGTTAAAAGATTTAAATTTTGCATATAAGGCTTGCTTAGTTATAACTAAACAGGAAATTTCACTGAAAGAAATGCCATCAATAAAGGGTAAAAGGTTATTGTTGAACAAAGATCACAAATTTTCAAATTTATTGAACAAAATGTGGAAGTTTCATCATTTCTCTCTCTCATTTTTCTCTCTTTATAACATTTTAAATTATATTCCGACCCATGTTCGTGAAATTTTTTTAACTTTACAAAAAAAAATTCAATTTTTGAAAAAACACTGTCTCAAGTTTTATTGATACGATTATGTTTCTATCAGTTTACTTATTAAAATTTGAAGTGAACCATATTACTATAACTATTCTTTATTCCCCACTTATCGCCAGTACCATTCTTGGTGACTAAACCGCCCGTACATAAATATTACAAAATAGATTTGTGATGCTAATCAAGATGATTGATTATTTACCTAATGTATAAACATTATGTAATCATATCAATTTTATCATGCAAAATTTGTAGATTGCCGAATTTAAAACTTTAAACAAAATCATCTAATAGATATTTTATTTATATCCGCACTTATCGTTATGCTCATTGTTTTCCCATAGAAATACCTCATTAATTACTTTGATTCCTTAATTACAAATCGATCCGAAATATTTGATAAGCTAAGCAAATAATGCATATATAATAATTATACTAAAATTGAATTATTTTTTCGCCAAGTTTATGCACAGGCTTACTACAAAAGAAATATAATAAGCGTAATAAAAAAAAATAAATTTACACGTAACACGTTTTACTTTATTTCAAAAACACGCAAACAATTTGTTATATTTAATATCATTAATTCGTTCATTTTCTTTTTTTTCAACTAAAAAAAAAAGGAAATGTGCTAATTTATTTCACAGCATAATTTATTCATATGTGGTTAGATTATTTTCATTCATTATCAATGTTATATCATTGATAATTACTGTTTATCTAAATTAATGACCTATTTTCTTCAGAAATTTATATTATTTTTTTTTTCGTCCTTCCAAAATACTATTGAAATAAGCAATAATCCGATTCATTTAACATTATCACATATCATTTCAATAGCTTTTTGTTTTTTCTTTCTTTCTTTCTTTCTTTCTTTCTTTATTTATTTTTTGTTTTTTCGTTTTTGTTTTTGTTTGTTTGTTTTTTTATTCTTTTAAATGCTATAGTTTATTTCAGTGATTGTTTAGCAACTGATTTATTTCTGGTCGAGAAATATGTTTCAGTTACTGATAACGTCATTTGTTTTTTTTTTCCTTCCTTTTCTCTTTTCATTTTTTCTTTTTTTTTTTTCTCTTCCTCTTCATTATCCTTTTTTAACTTCATTTCTTCTTTCCTCATTTTATCACCTTATGAAATTTTTTTTTTTTTTTTTGCAAAAGTAGCTTATTTCAACAAACGCTTATTACTTACTGTATTTATTCTGGTTATTAAATTTCATGTAAATAGAATGAATTCTAAACGATATCTTAAAAAAAAAACAAAAATTTTAGTTTTGAATAAAATGGAAAAACAAAGTTTAAACACACTATTGGGGTAATTTTATTTTTTTGTTTTTTTCTTTTTTGAATGATTTAAATAAGCATAAAATATTATTTCATCTTACTTTTCAACAGGAAAAAAAATTTAATGAAATATTGATATTGTAATGTTATCATATAAAATTAACGTTATCATATATTGACAATTAATTCCAAATTTGTCACTGCTATCATGAATTGTATAAATTTAATTTAGCCTATAATCTTATCATATTATCATTTTACGCATCAAATATTCTATGCAAATTTATCATATGGATTAAGATGAGTTAATTTACTCTAGCTTAATTAATGATAAAAAAATTCCACAAAATAAACAACATATTGTAACGATGCTTAATGAAAATTTTTCTTGTCCTGTCCATAAAAATAAAAAGTTAACAGGCCAAAATACATTTGGGCCTGAAGCACTTTTTCAATTATGTTAGCAAATTCAAGTGATTTTGCTTTTTTTTTTTTTTTTCTCCTCTAAGTTCTATTAAATTGTACATCAAATGTCTTTTTTTCTTTTTTTCTTTCTCTTCCATCTCTTTCTCTTTTCAACTTCTTTT
>NW_018108925.1:9560-12136 GCF_000183805.2 Loa loa | reverse complement strand
GATGATGATGATGATGATGATGATGATGATGATGATGATGATGATTGATGATGATGATGATGATGATGATGATGATGGTGATGATGATGATGATGATGATGATGATGATGATGATGATGATGACGCTACTAATGATTGACTAATTTTGCTCCAAAACAGTTCGAAAGACAAACAGGAAAAAGGGAAATTGTCAAGGGAAAACGGAAATGATAAAAGAAGAAAGAGAGAGGGAAAAAAGGTAAAAAGGAAAGGTAAGGAAAAAAAAACAGAAAGTTTCCGGCTATTACTAATAATCCTGCCAATAATGCTATCTCATCTATATTGAACATTGTCATTTAGGCATATTTACAGAGTTTCAGCTTTAATTTAAACATAAATTGCGAATTTTGCTGTAGCATTAAGCATTTATTCAAATACAAAAATTTGTCAACTAATTTAAAACAAAAAAAAAAAATTTTGAAAACAAAAAAGAAATTGAGTTGTAAAATTATAACGGAGGATAATATTTACAGGTAATACAATTATTAATTTAATTTCTGACAGCTTACAATTCTTTTTTCAATCACTATCCATATAGTTATCTACTTTTATCATTATTTATATTGATATGTAATTGATTTGTTTTTTTAATTTGTTAATTAATTTTTGTTAATTAAAATTAATTTGTTTTCACTTTTTCCTTTTCTTTTTTTACTACGATTTAAAATAGTTTTGCGGGTGAGAAGTTTTATATTTTGCTAAAATTCTTCGAAAAAATGAAAATTTCAATTTATTAGCTTAATTTTTAAAAGATTAAAAGTGAGAAAAAAAGAAAACTTATATTGTAAGTAATTAAATCTATATATTAAATAATTAAATCTATATATTAAAATTAAATCTATATGAAAGAATTAGAGACATTATTAAAAAAAAGAGAGAAAATACAAAATAATGATAAAAATTGATAAGTTTTTTGTTTTCTTTATTTTTACAAATCATCGTATTAATTATCACCATTATAAAAAATATGTAAATTTTTGATCCATGATTGTATTTTCTTTTTTGTTTAAGAAAAAAAAAAAGAGGAATTTTTTTTTTCCAAAAATGATGGAAAAATTGTTTTTGCACGATTCCTCACTTTGTTAGCCCCATATTTTACATTTCTCAATTTTACTTCTCTTTTTTAAAATTTAAAAAATTTTTTTTTCTTTTAAATTCTTTCGTTTTTTCTTTGTCTTTTTTGTTTTTCTAATATAAACTAACTGAATGATAAATAAGAGGCGAAGTGGTGATTTTCATTTTCAAAATTGCGAAGATATAACATTTTAAGTTGAACAAACGATAAAATGTAAAATAAAACGATTGACAATGTCACGTCAATGGTCAATTTCTTTTTGAATTAGCAATTTTACCTTTTTTTTCATCCTTATAATTGGAAATTTTTTCTTTTAAAGTACAATTAAAGAACAATTTGCATAAAGTTGTATTTCATGCAATAATTAGTTGACAAATAAAAACTGGTCATCGTGACCAGTAAATTGCAATGCAGATAGGATGACAAAATAACATTGGATATCATGATCAATAGCTAAATATTTATTTATTTGTTAGTTCAAGATGCTTTTTAGTCTCTTTCTAAATAGTAAAATGAATTTCAGATGTGCTTAAAGAGGCAAAGTGAAGATTTTTATTTTCAAAAATGCCAAGATATTGCATTTTAAGTTGAAATCATTTTATTATGTTTGCTTATTTCTTCCTCTTATCCGTGACATTATCCATACAATCATGGCAACGATTTCAATTAATAGATTTCGTGTTTACTTATTACTAGAAAAAATTAATTTATAAGGTAAAACTATGTTAGCACCATTTATACTAATTGATAAATTAAGCATGGGTGAGTAATTAGATTCAAATTGTCTTCCTGTAAATTATCTAATTTTTCTGCTTTATTAAAAGAATGATTTATTGGAAAAAAAAAAGAACGAAAAATGATTAAATGATAAGCTATGATAAACTACAATAGCTTGTCATTCATTTAGCTGTTATCGACCGCTAACATTTCTTGGATATGATTGTATTTTTGGTTGATTTTCTAAGCATATTTCATTTCAATTTTATTTCGTTTTCTTTTTTCGGAAATTTTATCCATTGGACTGTCAGATAAAAAAAAAAGAAAAGAAAAAAAGAAATCTTCAATTTAATTGGTTTTCTTTTTTTTAGCTCTCAATTTAGTTAACTTTAGGAATTTTTCTTTCTTCAGAATAGCATCAATCTTATCTAAATGGCACAAAAAGCATCGTGATGAAAGAAAAACCGAAGATAATTCTGATTCAGATTGCAGATTACATTCCATTTGAAAGAATTTTATATGATATTTCTAATAAATCAAAACTTTTGCTATCATTATTCATCCGTTTCCTGATTACTGTCACGTGAAGAATTGATTCCATTTTCTTTTGTTTTTTTCCTTTATTTTTAAACTCTTTTCCTTGGTCCATTACTTTCATTTATTTTAAACCGAACATAAGCATATCTTCAAAAGTTTCCTCCAAAAATCCATCATTTTTTTTTTTTTTTTTTATATTATATCATGG
>NW_018108925.1:7336-8913 GCF_000183805.2 Loa loa | reverse complement strand
AATCTTTCATTTAAACAATAGCAAGTAAACTTTCGTGGTGAAAAAAAAAAAAAACTTGAATTCGATAATTCGAAGTACTTCCGCTCATTCAATTATACCATAGGAATATTATTGCTCTTGTATCAACCAAATAGTTTTTATTCTTAGAATTTTATTCAAAAATTTTTCTTTTCTTTCCAATTCGAAATTGGATGAAATTCTATTTTGAATTACCAACACACTGTTATAGGTTTATTCAAAAATTAAAATTTCAACAAATGTATCTTTTCTTTTTCATCTTCCTAAATTTTGCACATTTCATGTTATTAAATGATTGTAAATAACATTCAATAATAATTGAAATGTTTATTTAATTGGTAAAACCTGCAATTTATTTTTAAATTTCAAACTTAAGTGAACAAATTGTCATTTTTTAAGAAAATAAAAAATAAATATTCAAATGATCATTTATTTTTGAATATAACAATAATTTTTTTAATGATATTGCAAAAATGCATGCTAAAATTGCGATAAGCAAGAGAGGGAGAGAGAGAGAGAGAGAGAGAAAGAGAATCATGATCCATTTATTATGATTAAATTATCAATATTTCGGATTACTCAGAAGTTTTATTGGCCCAAGATATTTCAACAACTTTGTATTTTTTTCTTTTTTTTTAACCCGTAAATTTTAAGTAACAAATTTTGTATCATTTTTGTAATCAAACTGTTTATGTAAATTAAATCAAATTAAATTGACTTTGTTCACATCAAAGTGTATCAATAGAGAATAAATGTATTCGAAATCAAATGTTGCATTCAATCTGATTATTTTACAAATATTATCTGATCTAATAAACTATAATATCTTTCAATAAATTTACTTCGAAATTATTTTCATATTTAAAAATATTTAGAAAAAAAGAAAAAAAAAAACGACAACTCAACAAATAAGCCTAATACTTGTTTGTGTAATATATAGTGTTACTAAATCATTTTGCAAAATTGACAAATATTTAAGCATTAAAATTATTGAGCTAACATATAAATTAAATTTCCGTTTTTCATTAGCATATTTAATGCTAATATATCCAGGAAAGATTGTTTTTTTTTCTTTTTTCTTCGTTCTTTTTATATTAAATTCCTTATTTTTCATATTTAAATATGTTAGCATGAAAATTTTCCTAAATTATTGCGAAACTTTTAAATTGAAAAATATTTCATGCAGTATGGTTATCCATAACTTATTCTAATTTAACTTGCATAAAATTTGTAAGACATATAGTAATTACTAATTAATAATTTGATATTTAATTTTCAAATAATCCTTGGACATGATTAATGTTATGTTTTATGAATGAAATTATTATATTACCATATCATCGGTAGGTATACTGTATTGTTCATGTGATTCGTGTAATTAATAAAAAATAACAACAAGAAATGCTTCATTAATATCACCTAATATAAGCAGCTTGAATAAACTTGCAATAATATCACTTCCAGATTGTATCAACCATCTTCAGACATCGATCCGTGTGGTTTGTGTGTGTGTGTGTGTGTGTGTGTGTGTGTGTGTGTTGTGTGTGTGTTGTGTGTGT
>NW_018108925.1:4032-6640 GCF_000183805.2 Loa loa | reverse complement strand
GTGTGTGTGTGTGTGTGTGTGTGTGTGTGTTGTGTGTGTGTGTGTTGTGTGTGTTTTGTGTATATGTGTGTGTGTCTGTCTGTCTGTCTTTTTATCAGCAAAATATTTAGTAGCTATTAAATGAGTATCATACGGTAACGTTGTGATAATTTATTTTTATTTTATTTAAATGCCACTAATATGATTAAAGTTTAATTAAATTAAACTCACTTATTTAGAACAAAATATTAATTGTTTATGCATAAATTTATCCATTTCTTCATCTTCCAAGAATTATAAAAGAATGAAAATTTCGAAAGATTAGATTACATATTATAATAATTTAAATTTAAATTTGAAATATAATTAATTAAATATTAACACTATGCACAGTATGAAGGAAGTATTTATATTTTAAAAGTTAAACAAAAATGGATAAAAGAAAGAATAATATTTAATAATATTAAGCAAAGATATAAGTTCATTGGTAGCTTTGAAATTGAAATTTAAATAAATTTTGGATGAAAATTAAATTTATCGAATTTCGAGAGCTGCTAAAATACATTTAATCTGTTTGACTAATGCATAATTTCATTATTACCTAAATTTTTATTCATTCACTTCAAAGAAATTAGTAAAAAATAGTTTAATTCATTTCATTTACAGTTAAAAATGTTTGGCAAACAGCAAAAAATATGGCAAAATAAGACGAAAGTTGATTAGTTTTCTTTTTCTTTCCTTTTTTATTTTTTTTTTTTTTTTGTGGAAATTACAAATTAATAATTTTTCAGTTTTTTTTTCGATGTCTTTCAAATTTATGAAACTTGTTACATTTCAATAAAACAAAAATTTTCTTTCTCTTCTTTTTCTTTTTTTTTTTTTTTTTGAAAAAAAACTTTTAAAGAATACATTTTCCAATTTTTTTTTTCTTTTTCTAATTTTGCTATTAGTTTATTGAGGAAGGGGGGAAAAAAAAAAAAAAGAAAATGGATAAAAAAAAAGGCGACGAGAGATCAGACATGTAATCAAAGTGTTTGAAATTGTTGTTATGGTAAAAATTTTTCACCTTTTTTCCTTTTTTAATAACTCTTAAAACGTTACCTTGGAAACATTCAGACGATAGGCGCTTATTGCTAAAACTGAAGTAGCATGTACAGCTTTTTATTATATGCCTTGGTATCGGAAGTAAATTTTAGTTATTATTTTATTCCTATCAATTGGATAAGGAAAATTACAGCTATAATCATTGCTATATTCCTTTCACACCTTTCTCGCCTTTTTTTTCTTTTTCTTTTATTGAAATAACAAATTTTTAAATTTAAATACGACAATTTCATTTGTTTTAATCATTATTGTTATTATTACAGCATATTAATTAATTGTTGTATCATTATTATTTCTTTGTCTTTTTGTTTTTTATTATTTTATTTTTTTTCGTTTTTTTTTTTATTAAAGCTTGACTGTAAAAATTATTTAGTAAAATTCGAATTATGCTTTATTTTTTGTTTTTATTTCATAAGGATTAGATATCATTTTTCATTTTTCTTTTCTTTTTCTTGTAATTAGGCCCAAATAATTCCTTTATTCGAATTTATAACTTAGTTTACAAAAGTTAATATCATCATTACGAAAATGTAAAATCTTCGTGCGCAGAATCATTCAATTGCGCATCTCTTATTGTAGGCGGAATATTTCAATACAAATAAAAGTATAAATGAAAACTTCGATATGATATACTTAATTACAAATGCTATTGTTAGCAATTTGAAAAAAAAAAAAGAAAAAAAATGAGAAAATTTGGAAATCTGAAAAGGAAAATTTCAATTGTCAATCATTTTTGCGTGCAATTTTTATGATTCTGTTAAGAATTCAATTTCTCAATATAATACACATATCAAATTATTCAATTTCTAGTGTTTGCCGAACTTTTTCTTTTGTAATAATCAAAATTATTGAATTTAACTTAATTATTTTGCATTTAATAAATTAATAACCATTGGTTTTACTCCTTTTGCTAAAATTACTACAATTTAAATCATTTTTTTCTTGCAAAAATTAAATTAATCAATAAGGAATATACTTCATATCTTCCATCTTTGTTTCTTTTTTTTCTCTCTCTCTCTTTTTTTTTCTTTATAGAAGTAATTTGAATAAATTTTCAAATACTAATTTAATCAGTAATTAATAAAAGGGCACTAAAAAAGGAAAAAAAAAGATCGGATAAAGAAAAATCGGTAAAAATTTATGTTTCCTGATTGTACAACAAACATGATATGATATATTTTCATTCATCATCCGTCTTTCTCTTTTGAAATACGCAAAAAAGAAGCAATTGTTATCGATGGTAGTTATGTGAAAATACCAATAATAGTTGGATTTAGACTAACATTAAAATTAAAATCGAAATTGAAACAAAAAAAAAATATCAAAATGAAATTGGTAATTGAAAAAAAAGGAAGAGAGAGAGGGAGAGAGAGGGGGAGAAAGGGAGAGAGAGAGGAAAGAAATTGAATGAATTGATGGAAAGCAGTCATTTAAAGCAGATTATGAGAATAAAATTGATTCAAAATTGATTCAGCCTTAGTATGACATTAGCTGCTGGTCTGAAAAATTCCATCTTGTAATTTTT
>NW_018108925.1:1714-3697 GCF_000183805.2 Loa loa | reverse complement strand
AACAGAGAGAAAGAGAGAGAGAGAGAGAGAGAGGATGAAAGAGAGAAAGAATACTTACCTTCTCTGTTATACATGGTTAGATTTGAAGGTTTGGTTTATTTTTCCTTTTTTGTTTTTTTTTTTTCTTGTCTCTTTTCCAAATAGACATAGCTGCCTAGAATGAAATTCAAATGCCACTCCCATTTTTGCGAAACCAACGAAAGCATCATCCATTTGAAGCTACCAGTAACCACCATTAGCATCCTTAATTTCATGGTTTCCCTCTTCCACCATTCCTCTTCCATTCCTCCCTCTTATCCTCCTCCTCCTCCTCCTCCTCCTCCTCCTCCTCCTCCTCCTCCTCCTCCTCCTCCTCTTCACATTTTCATCCATTTCCTTTCTGAATTCATATTTCTATTTTATCTTTCCTGTAAATAACTCCTCCTTTCCTTTTCTCGAATTTTAATAATAACATTAAATTTAACGATGAAAAATTTCCATTAATCTAAAATCATTCCATTAATTAGGTTACCTTTATTTTTATTACTTCTATTCCTATATGAAAATTGTTGACGAATATTTGGGATACGATATAATTTGATGATATTCTTACAATTTTGCTTATTTAACGATCATATTTTATTGATCATTAATGAACGATTCCACATCTTCCTATCTGTTGTATTACGGTATTTAAAATTAGAAACGCTTAAGTTTTTTTTTTTTCTCCATTACTTAAACTTTGTTTTTTCGTCCTTTTTTTTTCTCAAAATTTTCTATTATAGTTGTATCTTGTTTTTTTTCCTTTTTATTTTTTTCATTTTTTTAAATTTCTTTTTAAAATTGCTGTTTACTTCTTTTTTTCATTCAGTTATTTTTATTCAAGTATTTTTGTTTACTTATTTTATTCACTTCCTATATCCTTCCTACTTATGCTAATTGATTTTTTCCTTTCATCAAACTAAAATTTTAATTTCTCCAGCAAATACTAATGATCATTGATATCATAATTGATGATATCATATCAATGATAGCACACATAGATTGCACATACTTTAACTCTCTTATTTGCATGAACAATCAAATTTAATGTAAAAAAGCAAAACGAAAAAAAAAAAAAAAAAAAAGAAGAAAAAAGATGTGATATTACAGGCAATCGTGCTACAGTGGCGTATTATTAATACTATTATCAATTGAAATTGGATAATTGCCCTGCTATAAAATAGAATTATAAAGCATGAAATGATGACATTAAATGCATATACATTCAGGAATTCTGAAATTTCTTTTCTTTTTCTTAAAGAATTCAAGATAAAGCATAAATATGCAAAGCATAGCAATTAGATGCTTTCTTTTTTTTTCTTTCATAGTTTAAATTTAAACCTTACATGTGTTTTCTACTTAAAATCCCATTAGTTAAATATTTGTTATATCTTCCCTTAGGACTGTTATACGGATGAAAGATATAAATAAACTCGTTGAAACATGGTAGAAAAAAAAAAAAAGGAAGTATCTATTTAAAGTATAAGTTTTGTTAGTTTTTAAAGAAAATATTTTTGCTACTTTAATATATTTCGACTTCTTTTTAATTTTTAATTTTCTTTTTTTTCTTCTATATCAACCATCACAAGCTTTTCATTTAAGCTATTGTCATTTGACATTCATTTCTCTTTTTTGTCATCATTTTTAGCCTTCATTCTACATGTTCCTACATGAAGTTTGTCTCATAAATTTTGCTTTAACTTAACTTAAGCCTTGAATTATGAGCCAAAAGCGAGACAAATAGATGAACAGACAACGATAGATAAAAAAAAAAACCTTAGCTTTTCGTTTTTTTTTCTTTTTTGTTTTTTTTTTCTGAGGGGGAGGGAAATCAGTCATCTCCTTTTCAATCAACTTCCTGCTTTCGATGTTTTGCGCAAAGCAACAAGTAGATGTCCTCATCCTGAAATTTCTCCTTTATCAGCTTTACATATAAGATCTATCTCTTTTCTCCTCTTTTTT
>NW_018108925.1:0-1624 GCF_000183805.2 Loa loa | reverse complement strand
ACACTAATAGTATCATTGCCTATTTTAATTTCTAAAATGTTGAGCCATTGTGATGAAATAGCACTATGGTAATACTACAGGTAGCATCATAGTCATAAATATTTTATTTGATACTAAGTTTTTCTTTTTTTTTTTCCTCATCTTACTTATCTTTTTAACAAAATTGAATGCTTTGATTGTCCCAAATGTTTTTGCGTATATATTATATATATATTTTAAAGAAACATTTCAAATTAACAAAATAATAAATTTGTTCAAACTAATTATTTACTTTAAAAACTATCATTTTCTATCGATTTTGTCCGACTTGTTTTTTTTTTTTTCCTTTTTTCTTTCGTTCACTTTTCATTTGAATCATTTTGAATGTATGCATTGCACTTCGTTTATACTTTTCGCTTCCTTTTCGTAACTTTCATTACTTACAACAAATTTTTTCCATTTCGAATATTTCTTTTTTTTTATAACTCTTTTTTTTTTTTTTAAGCGTTAAAAAAAAAGAAGAAGAAGAAGATAAACGTAAGATGATCGCAAACGGTATCCTTAATAGTAGCAAGGAACCAACAACACGTTGGGATTGTTCTGATGTTGATCAGGAAATGGTTAGGATGTTTCTTGGTGAACGATTACGTTTTCCGTATGCAAGTAATGTTGTTGCGCCAAATCGAATGATGAAAAGCGCAATGAGTGAACAGGTAAGCATTTTTTTTTTCAACATTTTAAAATTTCCATTAATTGATTCATTTGTTTATTTAAGATTTAAAAGAAGTGATTTATTGGCACAATATAATGTATTTTTAATTGGAATTTGCACAATTCAAATTTTCCAAAAATTGTTTTAATCCAATTTTTCCACCATATTTATCATTTAAATGAAATTTAAACAAAAAAAGAAAAACGATGCAAAAGGCTTTCTCCTTCATTTTGCATTTTCATTTGTTAAGGAAAATGAATGATTATTTGAGAATTGGCTTATTAATCAAAAATTTTCATTCCATTTTCTATATTAATAAAAATTTGAGCAATGAGAAAGGGAGAGAAAAAATGATCTGGAATGATCACAAATTTAAAAAAAAAGGAATTAAACAATGAGGGAAGAGGGAAACAGAATAATCTAAAATTACAATGATTCTACCTTTTTTAGCCATCCCTATCGTTTTTCCTCATTTTAACAATAGTTTTGGTGGTTATCGATACTTTAATTAAGTAATTAAATTTGGTACTTTGATTTTTCATTTGAATTTACAAAATAACACAAATATCTTTTAAGGAGGAAAAGAAAAAGAATAAGATTTGGAATTTTCAGCACTAATATTTGTTTTTTTTTTTTGAAATTTAACTTCAGTATATGCTTTTGACATTGGAAATTTTCACTTCATTTGTTTGCAATACATTTTTTTTTCTTTCCAGTAAAACGAGTTACATTTTTATCAAATGACACATCACGTCCATTGTCATATTTTAAAGAAAATACGAACTTGAGGAATTAAAAAATGAATTATAGTAAATATTTATTAAATTTTAATGCTAAAACAAAAAACAAAAAATATGTAACATATTGTCACCTATCGAATACGATCATACAAATTCTTAATTCACTTTTTCTTTCTTTTTTTTTATTTTATTA
>NW_018108924.1:13186-15159 GCF_000183805.2 Loa loa | reverse complement strand
AACAACCGTTTCTAAATTTTGTTGCGTATAAATTGTTGCACAGTTTTAAAATTTATAACCCTTTTCAGCTAATGGAAGGCGAATTTGCAAATGCTTCCGGAATTGGCCCAAATCTGCCAAATTTGGCAGATCTCAAGAAGTACCTGCGTGAAGAGAAGCCGCTTTATTTCCAGGTATTGGAACAATATTTGCGAAATGCGGCAAATTTGGTATGTTTATTTTTTGGCCTGAAGTTTACTTGTGGTAAGGTGAGGTATGATACATTTATACTACTTGCGACCTAATTTTTGCCATTATTGCTATTATTGCTGTCAGAATTGGTGCAAGAAGACTGGGTAAAGGTTAGGTAATAGATGGTTCATCTTCTAGTAAAGCCTCTTAGTTATGTAATGGAAATGTCAATAGAGAGCATTCAATGTAAGAAGTGAAAACGCTCCATTGAATTTTATAACCAATATTCTTTTTCAGATAAACAATTTAACAGAGAGACTTGAGAGGAGTGACCACCAAGATGATGGCGAAGAAGGAGCGGAAGTTCCGAGAGCGGATTTGTTTCGCCGCGCAAGTCCTCCGCTACGTCGGGAGCAACAGGAAGTGCTCCATGAGCTCCTGGAGCGCGAGCAAGAAATGGAGCGGCAGCGAGAAAACGAAGAGCGGCTCGCGCTCCAACTCCTCGAGCAACAGCAAGAAAATGAAGACCAAGAAATGATGGAACCAGTATCGGCACTGGTTTACGATGAGGAGGGAGAGGAGAGGCTGGCGGAGTGGCGGCAGGTACCACACGAGCCATCCCCATATGGGGAAAGTGTCGATGTGGTACCGAGAGCGCAAGCAGCGGTCACGGAGCGTAGAGAAGTGGAAGAAGTCCGTGAAATCGTACTGTAAGTTCACTTTCCAAGCTGTACAAATGCGATGAAAAGACGCGTAATATAAAATGTCGAACCAATTGATCAGCTTATCTTTAAAAAATACATAGCGTAAATTATTTCACAATGCGAATATCCTAATTAGGATGAAAAATTAAGCACATGACAAATTTTGCGGGATGATTTTCGCTTACGAATACATGTTTCAGACGTTCCAGGACCGTGCGAGTCCCAGTTGCAATGCAACGAGGCCGCGAGGTGGAACCAGCAAGTCCGGAGGCCTTCCATGTGCCGGTAGTGGAAGGTTTGCCGGCACAATATCAAGAACTGCTGGTTGTGCCAGAAATCGACCCATATACAGTGATTAGGAATGCTGACGGGTCGGTAATAATTGGTAAGTTAAACTTATTTCGTCACTAAATTTGATACGGGTGATTTGTATAAATGTTTCTTTCTAATGCATGTCATCTTTTCAGAATGCGGCATGTGTTCCAAGGAATTCGGGACGCTAAAGGGATGGCGAATTCACGCCGCCAAAATGCATCGACAAAATGGTGAATTCAACTCGAAATATTATTGCTTGGATTAAGCCTAGTTTTTGAAAGAATTCTATTTAACGAATGTTTACTGAACATTTTTAATGTAATATATCTGTTTCAGGCTTTTGCCAGAAATGCGGCCATTTCATCGAAATGCCGCACGTTCGCTCAGCCGAGGAAATCGCAGCTACAATGGAGCTCCATTCTTTAGAATGGTGCCCCATGGCCGCGAAGGCTATAATGAATGAAAGGGCTGTCAAACGGAGAAGGCTCGAGCTAGCGGGTAGAAGCGATGAAGCGGCGCATTATTTCATTCCTGGTAAATGAAGCATTTTTTTAGACATTATTCCAAATACAAGAAATTGTTTTCTCAAATATTAATTTATTTATTCCAGCCAATCTTTGTTTTTTATTTCAGGCGCGCAATAATGACACATTTCTACCCATTATGGCGAAGCTAATGAAAGATGCAGCCATTGCCATCCCAACTTCGTCAATCTCCTCTCGCTCCAGTATCAATGTTATCTTCACGCAGGTTACTTATTTTTTGTACTACTGATTTTTTTTT
>NW_018108924.1:9467-13153 GCF_000183805.2 Loa loa | reverse complement strand
TTCTTTAGAAATAAAGTTACTAATTATATGTTTTGAATTATTAGTTTTCCAATAAATTGCTAATTGTATGTTCTGAATTACTAATTTTCCAGTTGTTTTGGTATTTTCCAAAAATCACAATGAAACTCTTGATTTTTTGGAATCCATTTTTGATTTCCTTTTCTCAGCAATGAATTTTTTTCTGAATTTTAAATCCGCTTAATAAATTTGCGTCCTCAAATTATTTGTTCATCGCGAAAATTCTTTTGCCACATTAAATTACTTTAGTCTTTTGTCCTTGTGATTTTTGCTTTTATTTTTTTAACTTTGTTCTGTTAATATTCTTATTTTTGTTCATTTTTTGAAATATCAAAAAAAAGGAAAAAAAGACAAAAACAAAAAATAAGTAATAAAAAAATAAAAAATAAAAATATGAAAAAATGAAAAAAATAAAAGGCAAAAAAAGAAAAAAAATCAACAAAAAAAAAAAAGAAAAAATAAAAGAATTAAAAAAAATAAAAGACGAGAAAAAAGAAAAGAGAAAAAATAATCAACAAAAAAAAAAGAAGAAAAATAAAAAAGAAAAAATAATTAACAGAGAAAAAGAAGAAAAAGAAAAGAGAAAAAAGAAAAAATAAAAACAAAGATAAAAAAGAAAAAAAAAGTGTTCTAACCTTATTGTTTACTTATCTGTGCTATATTATCAGTTACCCATTTTATTTATGTATACAGTTGCTCCCACTTTTTGCTCCTTGGATTTACTTTTTTTTTTTCATTTTATGGACCTAATCATCATTATTTCTAACGTGCTATAAGATTTCAATAGTTTAAATTTGGGTTATGTTTGCCAAACGTGAAAATTCACGAATATCGTTTAGTAATTTGTCGACTATTTTTTCACTTTTAATTTTTAAAATGCATTCTTAGCGTTCAAATTATTGTTGAAAGTTAGTGATACTTACGATTTCACTAATCGAATTATAACAAATCGTTTGTATTTGAAAATGAATATTTGTGCTAATTGACAAAAAAATTCTTAAAAATTGCATTATGAATGTTTTCTATATAGTTCTCTATTTCAGGCTTTTTTTTTCTTTTATAGTCAAGAGATGTGATATTTGAAGACATCAATGCTATTAAATATTTGATTTAATTGTAATTGTTGAAGATTTTTCTATTCATTGTATCTTTATTTCCAATTTTGTTTACTTTTCATTAGAAAATAGATATTGGTATTGTATGTAATAATTGAGCTTTAACCGGTGTTTCTACTAGGCAACCTGCCATTATGATATGATATTTTATATTGTGTTGCTATTATATTTTGTATTATTAAATTTTTTATTATCGCATCGTTATTAGATATTGAAATTTTCTTTTTTTCATTGTTCGATATTTTCATTTTTTAAAAATTTTTTTTCATTATTCGATTTCACGTTCGTTGTTCGTTGTTTATTTGCATATTTGCTGCTTATTTATTTATTTATTTATTGTTTACATTTTTGTTTATTACACTTTTGATACTGCAGGTATTTGTTCTGTATTGTTATCAGCTTTGAAAGATGATTGTCTTCAAAAAGTTTGTGCTTTTTACGTAAGTTTTGTATATAAGAAGAATGATTTGTAGAGAAAAATGCTTTCTATGCTTTTAAGAATTTTTTACTTTTATTTTTTTACTATTATTATTCATTAATAATACTATTATTAAGTCCTCTTTAACCATACTTTATTCTTTTTCACTCAACAAAATGAATATGAAAAAGTTTGTATTTGGACTTTTTTATTCAGACAGCATGGAATTTGTGGTGCATTTTTTCGAAAATTTGGCATTCAGAATGATTTTGAAATGTTAAGAATTTCATATTTACACCTAGTATCATTTATTGTACAATAATCAAAGTTTAAAAATACATGAGTAGTTCAATGTCCTGAAAATGTCGTGAATATGTTTTGAAGTTCAATAGTTAGGATGCAAAATAAAAGTCACATTTTTTTTCGGTTGTCCAAATATTGTTTTAGCGACTCTTTTGTGATTCTTTTGTTCATTGCTCAGAGTTTTATTTTATAATATTTCATTTTCCTTTCCTCAGACCATTTCCGTTCAAATGTTTTTATTGCTTAATTTATGGTTCGTTCTCTTTATGCTATATTTACTTATTAATTCTAATATTTACTTTACTCCAATCGAAAGAAATTCTTATAATTTAACATTTCCTAACTTTTTTTTCCAACATTTTCTATTTTTGAAATTTGCGATAGAATTAATTGTGAAACATTTAATCCATTTAATTTTACTAGTGTTTGTTAATGTTGTGTTTTAGATATAGTTCGATTAATCATATTTATTTTCAGTATTGAAAAGTTTAGGTTGCAGTTAATTGTATGTATTATATCTAAACTATTTTTAGCAGTAGCAATAGCTGAGTAATTGCTGGAAGTTTTTCCATTGTTAACTTTATTTTTTATTTCAAATTATAAGTTAATGTCCAGTTTCTGTGATCATCCTGGCAACTTCTTTCTCTGAAAAACCGAAATTCTAATTTGATAGATATTTATCTCACCTTTCACCTAACATATTATTGACTGAGACATAGGAGATGTCAATGAGAGTGCACTTAAGGTTAGCATGATAGTCGCGAAAATGAGCTCATTGAATCGAAAAAGATTTGCAGCTTTCAAAAAGCACTGGGTTCTTTATAATTAGTATTATTATTTAATAGTTGCAATATGTATTCCTTTAAATATTTCTTGTTGAGTTTTTAAATTTTATTCAAATTGTTTAAATTTTAAAATTGCTTTCAGTTTTTTATGAACATCTGAGTTCTTAAACTTCTAAAGATTTTGGACATTGTCCGAAATCATGAATTGTCCAGTTTCTTCCTACTACTGATACATCAATTTTCCCGAATTATTGGTGTTCATGAATTCATTATAATATCTATGAATTTTATGAATATCTATGAATTTTTACTTTTTTTCTTGCTTATCTTCCTGTATTTCGTTTGAAATTTTTATATTTGCTTATAAATTTGTTTGTTAATTTTTGGATATCAATTGGTTTATTTGAAGTTTTGAATTTTTGAGCTTCTCAACATCTTTAAGCAATTGCAATTTTCGAATTTTTTGACAATTATTAGCTTTTTGAAAATTTTTTCGATTTTTGGATTTTATTGAAAATGTTGAATTACCGATTTTCTTGGAGTGGATTCTTTGAATTTCTTAATTCAGACTTTCAAATTTATTCAATTTCTTGGTTTTTGTGTTTTTTTAAACTTATTAATTCATGAATCCTTTCAATTTTTGAGTCTTTTAGTATTTGTGAATCCTTTTTCAATGCGTGAATTTTCTGCATATACCAGTTTATCAGTTGTTTTAGACTTTTCTGAATATTTCTTTTTCGAATTTTTCGCTTCTTTTTTTCAATTTGTTTAGATTTTCTATTTTTGATTTGTTAGATTTTGCATGTTTTTTTGCTCCATTCATTTTATTATTTTTCTTTTAATTTTAATGTTTCATATCTCATTGTTATCATGTCTTTTTGTTAGTTTCACTTTCTTTACTTACTTTTTGCATTTTATTCATATTCCATTTCGCATGTGTTTTTTACTTATCACAATTTAATTTTCTATTTATCTCCAATTTATACTTTCCACTTTCGTCAATTTCGCTTTCCGCATTCTTTTCAACTCACTTTATTTGTATACGTT
>NW_018108924.1:6948-9198 GCF_000183805.2 Loa loa | reverse complement strand
TCACTTTCTTTACTTACTTTTGCATTTTATTCATATTCCATTTCGCATGTGTTTTTTACTTATCACAATTTAATTTTCTATTTATCTCCAATTTATACTTTCCACCTTTCGTCAATTTCGCTTTCCGCATTCTTTTCAACTCACTTTATTTGTATACGTTAACTTACTTTTGCATGTTCCTTTATTCACTTTGTTTGTATATGTTTTATTATTAACCTACATTTGCAAGCGCTTTTATTTACTTCATTTTTTGCTTTACTTTTGCACGCGTTCATACTCTATTCATACTTGTGGTATCATTAATATTACATTTGCATGCATTTTTATTCCTTTACTTGCATATATTTTATTATTACTCTACTTTAGCATGCTTTTTTCATATAATTAGTATTGAGTCAGTGTCAATCTTCATGGCTAATTAATTTTATTTGTATATATTTTATTTCTAATGTACGTTATTATCAACTAATTTTTGCATGCATCTTTACCCATTTGTTTGTATTATTTTTTACTATTTACTTACTTTTGCTCCATCCAATCACTTTATTTTGCATATATTTTATTTCGTATATGATTTATTGTTCTTACATTTGTTTGCTTTTTTACAATTTATATTAGCTTATTTTGCATGCATTTTCATTCATTTTTTGTGCATAGTTTATTATTGTTGTTTTATTCTGCATGCATTTTCACCACTTTGTTTGCATGTACTTCATTATTGACTCACTTTTGCATGCGCTTTTATTCACTTTTACTCACTTCCTATGTATTTACCATATTATTAGCTTACTTCTGCATGCTTTTATATTTACTTTATTTGTATATATTTTATTATCAGCATTATTTTTGCATACTTTTGTACTCACTTTATTTGTACTTATTATTAACATTACGTTTGCATGTTTTTTGTACCCCTTATTTGTTAATACTTTATTATTACCTAACTTTTGTGCGCATTTTAATTAGCATTACTTGTATTTTCCTTTTCATTACCATTACTTTTGCATGCTTTCATAATCATTTTATTTGTATGCATTAGTTTTGCATGTGTTTCTTGTTTTTTTTTCATTACTATACACTTTATTATCAAATTATTTATACATTATTTGTACATAACTTACTTTTACGTGTATTTGTACACTTTATTATTTGCATGTTTTTATGCTCTTTTTAATTATGTATTTTTATCATTAATTTTATTTTTGCATGCTTTTATGCTCACTTTGCTCATTTATAAGTTATTGTTTTTCTTTTTTTTGCATACTTTTTAATTCACTTTATTTATATTTTACTGTTAACTTTATCTTTCCTACTTTTTTTGAAATTTTACTCATTTAATTTGGAATAATTTTCGTTACATATGATCAGCCCAGATCGTAGCACTTAAATTGGAATTGAAAAAGTCCACTTGTTTTTGTTACATTCTTCCAGTGTCATATCTTACGTGAATTTTGAAACAATTTTAATAGTTTTTATTTATTTAGAAATGTGGTCCCATATTAAAGAAATGTGTTGCATTACTGTAATCGTAAGTTCATTTCAATTATTTATTTCAAAATATAATTATATTTGTGGGCATTTTTTTAAATGCAAAATCATCCGATTGTTAGATTAAGGCAACCAATGAATATAAAATTCAAATTTCAAATTCAAATTTATTCAAAATTCAAATTCAAATTTCAAATTTTTCAAATCACTCATTAATAAATTTTTTATCTGAACGTCGTTTCCACATTAATCTCTTTAGTTATTTCCCAAAACAAATATCAAATTGCTATATTTACTTTTTTAAACTTTTATTTTAATCCATTTACTGTAATTTTAATAATTCTTTTTACCGTATCAAGAATGTCATAAGTTTTTTGCAACGATGTTTAACAAATGAGACCTTAATATTTATCGCTATGGCATTTGATTAATGTATTCTGCCATGAGATTATCAAATTCTCAACAGTACATGCTTCATTGTCCTGAGCCACCATAGATCAGTAATTACTGATAGTATTTTATCTTCTATCTCATATTAGCACTGTTCTGTTTTAAACTACAATGAGTCAGCGGATTGAATGGACGTTTTGATAAATGAAACTATCTTGCCATTAGGACAATTTTTAATCTGGCACTGCCTTTTTATTTTTTTTTTATTAACCTTGCTCACTTCATGCTCTTTTATTAACCTTGCTTACTGCATGCTCTTTTATTAACCTTGCTTACTGCATGCCCTTTTATTAACCTTGCTCACTGCATGCT
>NW_018108924.1:4818-6365 GCF_000183805.2 Loa loa | reverse complement strand
AACCTTGCTCACTGCATGCTCTTTTATTAACCTTGCTTACTGCATGCTGTTTTCTTAAACATGCCTATTGCGCGTTTTTTTTTTTAACCTTACCTGTCGAAAATCATATCACTATATTTTTAATAATGTGTTCGGCGATCCAGCAAATGATTTCTGTAAGCTACATATTTATTCCATTTCATTTGTCATTCATATTTACACTAATTATTTTAGATTAAAAAAAATATATCAGGTATTATAAGATAATATTACCATTGTTGTTGCATTATGCAGTGCATAAAAAACTTGCATATTAATTAGATGCGATACAAGAACTTAAATACTAATCGAATACTTAATCACATTCATTTGTTTCTTGGATAGAGTTATTTGCATACCATCATAAATGATGCATGACAACAGCAATCAATGAAAATTGTATTTAAATTTCTGCAGATTGATTTTAGTGTAATCTAATTTTAGCAATTTAGTGGTAAGTTTTTTGATTGTCAATTTTTATTAACTCATTTCATTTAGGTTTTTTAGTTCTCGAGAATGAATATTTGTAATTGGAGATACAATGTGATTTGAAATGTATTTCTAATCACAAAGTTTCAGGAATAATTAGTGGAAATGTATTCGAATCTTTGTAGAAAAAATATTACAATTTTCAAGAAAGTTTGAATTCTCAGCAGTTTGATAGTAAATATTTTGACTGTATCGTTATATTAATACTAGATTCATATTCGATTTCATATTAGACTTATTTACTCCATTCACAAATTTGAATGAAAATAGAATTGAATTTGAATTGTCGAAATATATCGACCAAATAGATGAAATATTAGCAAAATTGACACGGTCTTCGACATCTTAACCGCATATGTCTTCATATTTCACAAAATGCTCGTCTTCTCGTACAAAATTCAAATGGATCAAAATCGAAGCAAACTGAAAAAGAAGCGATCAATTTTATGATCAAATTTTTTTTTTATGATCAAATTTCCAAATCAAATATAAAAAGGTTGACAACATTGTTAAATACAATTAGTTCTCTATTAATGATGTCAATGATGATATATTTTATTCGTTTATTTATTATATTATAAGTTAAAATATGTGATATCATCAGGATAGCATAAATCCTCTAAAATTTACATGAAGAAGAATGCAAATACTTGCTAGTTTTTCTCTTGATCTCTTGAACGGATAAGTTTGATTGATAATTAATTAATAATACTGTTCAAATAATACCATTAATAATACTATTAATAATACTATTTAATAATACTATTTAAATAATACTATTAATAATACTATTAATAATACTATTTAATAATATTATTCACTATTCAAACAATTAATTTATGTTGAATCAGAAGTACAAGTACTTTATACAGGTAATATGATTGCAATATTGATATTGATAAGACTATGATATTGATAAATAAGAATTTTCTATGATTACATTATACTTAATACATACTGACAAGAAATAGATATTCATAATAAGTAGATGTTAATGATGATACTACTGTAGCATTGTACAACGATAAAAAAAGAAAAGA
>NW_018108924.1:0-4319 GCF_000183805.2 Loa loa | reverse complement strand
TACTCTTAACAATTATCTAATTTTCGGGAATATTTTACTTGATTAATAATGATTCATCTATTATCAGGAGTATCAAAGAACTGATTTTTATATCTTGTGATAATACAATAATTTAAGAATTCACAGGGAAAACCTTATTTAATTATTAATAAATTAATATTTGTTCTTCTATTATCGACAGTATCAAAGGAATTTATTACTATATCTTGCTAATCTTATGATATCCATAATTATTCAAGAATTTGGTGGAGAATTTATATTTAATTGCTAATAAATTGCCCTTTGCTCATCTATTACACCAAAAGAATTCATAGTTCGAAAGGAATTAATTATTAGATATTATTAATACTATGGTAAATCCTACAATCGAATTTCCCGGCGGCGGTTATTGTGGTTGTGCTAGCATTAAAATTGAAACTGCTGATATCTTTTGTGGAATTTGTGATTCTAATTTTGGCTCTAATATCGATGGCAAATTTTGAATTCAGTGGAGGACTAACTCCTGACACACCTGTTGATTTTGATACGATTGGTTTAACTACAGACATTTCAGTTAATGGAATACAGACATTTCAGTTAATGGAATCAATGATGGCGTTATTTTGACATTTAATCGATCTGATATTCGCAGAACCTAAAAATGCCAATAAACTTGTTCTTTTGTTTTTTCTTTTTTCACGCTAGAAGTAAAATGATTGAATACTAACGATGATAGCATGAAAATTGCAAATGAATTGATTTTATTTTGTGAGAAACTTAAAATTCTTGTTTTTCCCACTAATTTGTCATTTTTCATAATTATTTTTCCACGACCAGCTATTTTCATATGATCAACTATTTTTATTCACGATTCATGATCAGCTATTTTTATTTTCCGTAATTAATTTTCCATAATCAACTGCCTTCGTAATCAATTATCCAGAAATTATTTACTGTAAAATTTGGAATTTCGAATGAAATAAGCAAAAATACAATATAAAATATAAGATATTTTTTCATTTTCCCTTTCTTTCATTTATGAATTTTTATGATTTTGTTTTGTTTTGTCTTTTCTTTTTTTTATTCAATCCGATAATTGCAAATTGTTTATTCAGTTTGGAAATTTACCTGTAGTTAGATTAATATTATTATTTCGCGTATTATTGAGTTTGTTAACAGCACTTATTCATTAATTTGTGCTCTAATCATCGATTGCATTATTTGTTGCTTTGGTTTTTCGTTAATCTTGCAACACTCTTTCGTTTTTTTTTCCCATAAAAAATTCAATTGAAAGAAACTTGAGAAACTTGATATCGTTTGATTTCTTTCCATTTTCGAAACGACAAAAAAATTATTGAGCGGTGGAAAAAATATAATTAATGTGAATAAATTTTGATGTTAAAAAAAATCGATAGTAAATCATTTCTATGATGAAACATGCAGGATCTGAAAATCACTTTTTTTTGAAAAAAAAAGGTATTAACTGTATTCTTTCCTTCACTTCTTTCGCTTTCTTTTTTTTTTTAAATACCATCCAGTATTATCAAAACAATAAGCATTGCAAATATTCTGCAATTTTTATATGTGTTTCTATACTCATGTGTTTCTGATTCAGATGATGTTGGAAATTTACCATCATTTTGTGATCAGTTCATGTCAGACCCAATGCTAAATGCTGCAAGACAAATTGGTGGCCAGTTTGCTGTTCATCAGAAGGAAAAGGTAACCGTTTTTATTACTGCAGATATCCACAATGAATGTAGCCAGCAATGTTGGGTACATTTTTATTGGTAATAATAATAAAAGATTTTCATGTGTATTACATTTAACATATTAGCATTAAGATTAATCATGGAATCAAGAATTTTACAAATATTGTCTGCCAGAAGTTAACTGTTTTGTGATACATTTCAGTTGACTAAATATTTGTCCGCGTTCCATTTTAAATATTATTTTACTGTGGATAATGCATATTTTGGCAAAAAATTGGCTCTTATATTATTCTCTTTTTTGCATCGAGTAAGTTTCTATATCTCATAACAAGTTAATTTACCCACTTTTAATATGCCGTGAAATGCAGTACGTAATTTTAGGACTGGACGATCAAGTATGGTTCTTTGGATTCACCATTACCCCCATGATTAGATGTTAACGCATCCGATTTATATATTCCGTTAATGGTATAAAATTTAATAATATAAAATTAATTTAACAAAACAAAGTTAATAATATGAAACTTAATAATATAAATGATGTAACTTGAATTTGAATGAATGGACATCATAGATTATCATGTCAGTTATTTTTGTTCAAAATATGAGGATGATGCTACGATTGGTGAAGAAAAAATAACAAATATGATTGTATTTATAAAAGGTTTTCATCAATTAATCCCTATACACCCATTGGCTTATTGAAATTTTAATAAAGGTGTTTTATAAAGACTTTATAAAGTCTCAGAATGTAATGGAAAAGTTTTTAAGACAATGTAAAAACCAATAATAACTGCAGTAACCAATACGAGTTAATAACGATATTAATAATAATTAATATTATTAGTAAAACAAGAAAGTAAGAAATGTATAATAATAATTATTATTAAAAATGAGTGTATGGTGATCAATCGATGATATTTATAATCATTAGTAAGAAAAAAATGTATGACAGTAGTAATAATTACTATTAATATTATTAGTAAAAATTGGTAACAATAATATAAATATTAATATTGAAATTTGACCAATTTGACCAATGTTGACCAATTCACCTATTCTATATACACAGAAAAATTTTAAGTCATCATATATTGTCGATGAAATATTTCATCCTTATTGATCTATTTCAAATTAAACCTTCTAATTTCAAATGTTAATAATTTCATATTAAATTTCATTTCTTGAAATTTTTGGATTCCTGAAATACAGCTTTGATATAGGGATGTTGTATTCAAAAGATCGTTGGTTGAGAAAATTATGAGGAAAGGAAAAGTGATAATACGGTTAAATAGAATGCGTCATTAATTTCTTGTGCTACGCATCGTCACTTTGCTTAGCTAATCCAACGTTTCACTCTCATCAGTGTTCAACCATCGAATTTAGCATCAAAGTGTCGCGTAATTTTATTGTCATCATTCTCCGATCACCAAGGTAGATTTGACATTAGTCAACTTTTTATAGTCAACAACTTTTAGTAATGAAAGAAAAACCCGAGAGCAAAAATATGAATAGTAAGAAAATTGATGGTATGAGGAGGGAAAAAGACTGATTTAGAAGCCTACAGGAAAAAACTGAAAACATTTAAACAAACGCAAAGGAGACAAACTTTGATCCTTCAAATGACATTTAATTAATATTTACGATTTTCCCTCATTTCATTTCAGTGATAACCTTTAAACATGAACTTAAAATGGGCTTGCGAAAAGAAATTGAGGAATCACAGTGGTAGCATTTTTTAATTCTGATATGAGTGAGTAACTATTTTGTGTGGCTACCTTTTATTTTTTTTTCATTTTGTTATTCAGAGTGAAGAAAGCTGCAATGCTTTGAATTGCATTGAATTCGTGAAAGAAATTTTTTAAAGTCGAGCAGTATTTGTCGATCGCTTTAATCGAGATAAGGCTATAGTGTCATTGAAGAGTATACAGAGAAGGTTACGGTGCAGAAGCTGAATGTTTCTACATTTCCGGAAGGCACCAGAAATCATGGTAATAGAATGATTGAATTCAAAAAAGACGCTTTCAACTTATCTGTTTTTGTAACTCTTTCATTCTTATGCAAACGAATATGGTTATAGTGTATGGAAGAATTATATCCATTTGAAATACTATAAATAACTGCAGTATTGGTATGGACTGTGCATATTTACGTTCCAAATAATCAATGCATTAATCATTTACTTCTTTGAGTCAGGAATCTGTTGACGATGTTCTCGATTGTTGGTGACCTATTCTTGGTAGCTCACGCTGCGATTGTAGGATGAAATGATTATTATATACATATATTGGCTTTTAACTGCAGCGAAAGGTTTTTGTAAATTGACTAATGGATTTTTCAGGCGCAAATACCAATTGTACCAATAGTTATATCTTCTTACAAGGCAGTTCTATAACAAGAACATGCGATATTTCGCAGATTCAGACTACGTTATTGCGGAAATTATGGATCCCATGCAGACTGTTGGTGTATGTTTTTAGAATATTTTCATTTAGCTCTCCTCGAAATGGCTTTGTTATATGTGTACGAAGTGCACATTCCCTTATATCCGTTTATATATATATATATATATATATATATATATATATATATATATATATATATATATATATATATNTATATATATAT
>NW_018108923.1:11996-15256 GCF_000183805.2 Loa loa | reverse complement strand
TATTATTATTATTATTATTATTATTATTATTATTATTATTATTATTATTATTATTATAATGATTATTTTTACGATTAGTCCTTTTGAAGTTTGTTTCATATAATCTTTGGTATTGCCAGGATGCTGGATGGTTTCAGAAGTGTAAAATTTTCGGAACGCCTTACGACAGATGTTTGTTTTCCGATGCAACTTTTCTTTTTTCTTTCCCAAATGGTTGAATTTTTTCGTTAAAATATTTAAACTAAAAAAAGTAAAGTCTTCTTATTGATGATATGATATAATTTTCATCAAATATTGGATTCATTTTATAATTCCAATAACTTACTTGAGCACTTATTTCAGCTCCAATATTACAGAATGGCCAACCAACTTCAACAGTTATTAAACGACGCGTTTTCTTCACAGAATTCTTGATGCATTCACTGTCCATTGGCCGAAGCGATCGTAAATTTATTAACTTAAAATATGACATTGAATCTTTTCACCTTTGATCTTATTTTGATTTTAGTTAATCTCTGACAGAAGTATTTTTTCTCTTAATTTAAACGGATTATTATGAATGAGGAATTGTAATGCATTAAATTTTAATTAAGCAGTTAACATGAAACCTCAGCATTAATGCCTAGCTTAGCTAACTTTTCGGTACCATCAAAAGCTTGGGCCATCGATTTACCATACGAAACAATGGTGACATCTTTGCCTGGTACTTCAATTTTTGCTTTTCCAATTGGAATTACAAAATTCGAAGAAAGAACTTCTGGTGACACCGGGAATGTATGTCCATACAAAATTTCATCTTCCAGCATTACAACTGAAAATTTATTTATGAAAAGTAAAATTCATAATTTGAAAAAAAAAAAAGTCATTTATTGCACATGTTGGAAGATATTTTCCGGATTCATTTATTTTTAAAAATTTGTTAAAAATCTGCCACAAACATTTAATAGATGAGATGATTTTGGAATGACAATCCAAAACGAATAATTAAACTTTTTATGTGATCAAATGAACGATCATAATTGCTGATCATAATGATCATCATTTTTAGAAACAAATGGAATACTAACCTGGATTATCATCTTGAATAGCAGCTTTTAAAAGTCCCTTTGCATCTTCAGAATTATACGGTATTACAACCTATAATTTATTTTTATTAAGTGAAAAAAAAAAATCTTTTTGCAAATATATGATGATATATTGATAACTATGCGATATTAGTAATATTAGGATGCGTCAGATATGTTGTAACAATAGCCTTTTAAATAAGGCTCATATACATTTGCAAGTTTTGAATTATCATCGATTGAATTTTTAATAATAGTGGATAATAAGGAGATGGAAGAACTAGTTTAAAATTATCAAATTATATTATTTAAATTTTTAAAAAGTTAAAATGAATAATTTATGAAAGAAAGGAAAAAAACAAGCAAAATGATTTTATGCTTAAAATGTAATTAAACATTTGAAACAAACTTTTAAACCAGGGCAGAAAGCGAACCATGACGAAAAATCTTGTGTATGCTGGGCTGCTACACCAGGTGTTGGACCATTTGGTCCACGGAAGACAATTGGTACATTTACCTAATTATATAGAATAAATTTTTATGTGTAAATTTGAAATTTTTTAATCACAAAGTATTTGCTAGTTATTACTAGCTTTATAGGTAAAAAAAAAAAATTGCAAAAATAATGGGAAAAAAAAATGTCGAAAGAAAAAATATTTTTTGAGTTTAAACTTAAAAAGTAACAAAAGAACGGAATATTTAGAAAAGATATTTTTTAAGTTTAAACTTAAAAAGTAATGAAAGAACGAAATATTTAGTCATCATTTTAGTCAAATTTACTGAAGGTTTTATATATGAAAATATTATAGGAGCTATTTTAAGTAATAACACATTTTTTTTTCTTAGAAAGTAAAATTTTTAAATTTTTAAAATCTTTTTAAAAAAAAAAAATTTTTAAAATCGAAGGTAAAATTTACTCGACCAGCTGACATGTAATAAGTTTTCGCTGCACTATTAATAATATGATCAATACATTGCATTGAAAAATTAAAAGTCATCATTTCGCAAACTGGACGAAGACCCAAAAATGCTGCACCACAAGCCATTCCAGCAAAACCCATTTCCGAAATTGGTGTATCAAAGCATCGTTTCTCACCATACTTTTTCATAATACCTTTTGAGCACTGTAACAATTTAAAATTTAAAATTCTATAAAATTTCTATAAAAAATTTTATATTTAAAATTCTATAAATTCTATAAAATTTAAAACTCTATAAATTTCTATAATTTCTATAAATCCTTTTCTATCATTTAAATTTCTGTAAAATTTAATGTTCTGTAATTTAAAATTCTATAAATCAATTTTTACTAAATGATGCATTTCAATATTATCAGTGAACATTGATATTCTATGCTATGCTAAGAGATTTTTTAATATAACTTTAAACCCTATGCTTTATTTTAATCAAAATATTTCAAATTTATAAAAAATACAATTCAGTACTAAAATCAATTTTTTTTTTGAAAAAAAATATCAAATGAATTAATCAATAATGTGTAAAATTTTCAAATTTTGAAAAAAAAATACAAGCATTAATGATTTTTCTTTCTAAATTTCTCATAAAATTATGATTTTTTTTATATTCTTTTTACAAGTTTAAAATTTTATCAAATATTGATTGAAATTGGGTAAAATTAAACACACCTTGTAAGCGCCTTCATAATGTGCCACTTCTTCACCCAACAAGAATACTCGCTTATCCGCAGCCATTTCTTCATCTAAAGCTTGCCGGATTGCTTCCCTAACCTGAATACCGTTTGAAACAGCAGGTGCAGTTACGAGACATCGTTTTGACTGCTTTGGTATTGTTCGAAATATTAATTGACCGAAACGACTGACGTTTGATGCCATCACGTCAATTACGTGAGATTATTTTTTTCCTTCAATACAAATTTGAAATTTTATTAAATATTAATTGAAATTGGTACAAAATTAAATATACCTTTTAAGCGTCTTATATGATTGATTTTTTTCTTTTCTTTTTTTTTTTACAAAATTTGATGAATACAAATTTCATTCCATTCAACAATTACACGTTTACAATTTATCCGACAATGTTAATTCATTTATTTAGTATTACAATTCTTAGCATTTTAAATTTAATTTTCTCTAAACTAAAATTTTCACTAAATTGTTCCTATCCATTATTTGAACAATGAAATAGATTAATAGAAAATATCAGAAAATAATGGAA
>NW_018108923.1:8212-11321 GCF_000183805.2 Loa loa | reverse complement strand
GAAGAAAAGGAATGAAAGGAAGAAAAAACGTTGTTGTTGGTTGGAAAAAATATAAGAAATGATTTTAGTGAGAAATGCTTCACTAAACATCAAAATAATCTGAGGTGAGTTTTAAACAAAAAAAAACAAAAAACAACTTTTAGGATATTTGTTATTATCATAAAGTGCATGAAAAAATACAACGTTCATTGAAAGCATCACCTCATTTTACACTGCTAAAAAATATGTTATGTATTCCGAATAAAAATATGAAAAAATTTGAAAACTCTAATTTCATTCTTTATTAAATATTAATTTTATAAGGTTATATTTAAAATTTGTAAATTTTGGGAAAAATCAATAATTTATATATAATTGTATAATTGTTTCGATAATGTCTAATACTAATTAAAATTCTATTTAAAATGAAAAAAAATGAAAAAAAAAGAAAAAAAAATAAAATAAAATGAAAAGGAAAGAAAAAAATAAAAATAATAAATTCAATTAGTTGAAAATAATTTCCGCATATTGAATCATTGATATTGAAAACTTAATCTTACTTCTTTATTAAGTATTAATTTTACAAGGTTATATTTGAAATTTGTAAATTTTGGGAAAAATCAATAATTTATATATAATTGCAATGCGTAATTTATATTATTAAATTAAAAGTGATATTGATTAATAATAATAAGTTAAAAATCGAAATAACCAGCGGAAGAAATTGCATCATTTTTTATTTATGAATAAATAAATAATAATTAAGATAATCTCAAGCAGAAAATTTGAAAATTATCGTAAAAGAATCACTGTGACATAACAAAGTTATGATAATTTTGAAATAAGTTCGAATGAATATTATGAACAAATGGTCAATTTTAATTTAGTTTTATTTTTGCATATTTCTGATATTAATGTTGATGAACCTTTTATATCATAGTTGACAAATTTTAAATTCTATCACTGATATAAAAGTTTAAATATGTAGAAAGTATAAATAGTTTTAGCAATATATATTGCAATCATTTTCCGTTGATAATATTTTTGGTGTAAAAATTTTAATATTTTTGAAACGATTCTGTCATTCACCCTGAAATAATTTAGAATTTTTTGTATCTTTCACTGGAATTTTTTAAATCTTTGCATGCGATTAAATTGTTTAATATACAAAATAGAGCACATAAGAGAAGATATATAAAATTTTTGAAAATAATCCATAAATATCCAATGATAACAGGAAGAATTGATTGAGAAATTAATTGAAATACTTGAAAAAAATGAAGTAAAAATAAAACATAAACATTGTATGATGCAAAGGTGATTATTATTAGTAAACTTGAAAGTAATTGAAATATAAAAATAAAAAATAAAACGTTAAATAAAAAAATGGTATTATAAGAAAGAAAAAAAAGAAAGCGAAAGAAATTAGATTAGAAAAAAAGACGAAATTTTTTTTCAACTAATGCAAAAAAAAAAAACAAAAACAAAACAAAAACTAGTGAGTGGAAATTGAAAGGGAGGAAAATAGTTGAGAAATTGAACAACTCTTTTGCAGTATTTTCGATTGGATGCAATAAATCCCTTTCAAATTATCATCAAAATTTACCTAAAACTTTTATTATCTCCATAAATTTCAAAATTTTTCTCCTATCAATTGATATAATTTTAATTAATAGTATATTATAAAAACTATCAAATTAAAAGTTTTGGTTAATCGTAAAACAAATTCGTCAACTTTATCCACTAATTATATTTCCTCAATATTTCTTGCATATCTTTTAGCTAATCAAAAATATATAATTAATTAATTTATTGTATTACATGAATTAATTGCAAGTTATGATATTTATTTGAAACGATATTGAAATGACGTATGAAATTTTAATATTTTATGATAAAATTACATTTATGATGATAATTCATATGCTAGCAAACTTTATGCCTTCATTCTTTGACATTTAAAATTTAACGATAATTTCGAAGTGAAAAATAATTTCAAGATAAAAGTAATAACAAAGGAATTGAGTTGAATTAAACAAATTCATCCATTGATTTTATTTTTATTTTTAACTTTTTGAAGGCATAGCTATTAGTGAGAAATAGGAATAATAAGCAAAAATATCAAATATTAAATAAAAAGGGCAATGATGAGCCCTATTGTTAGCATAATTTATTATTTTTGTAAAATTCTACATTAAAAAATTATAATAAAACTTCATTTTCTTTTTTTTTCACAGAATTTTAAGAGAAATATTATTCACAAATTAGTAAGAGATGTAAAAAATTGTCATATGTGTCATATAATGTTTTACATTTTCATCACTTGAACCACTTGATTAAATTTTTTAAAAAACTCATCTAAAAAAGTTTCAAATTAAATGTTTAAAATGTTAACGTCAACTTAAAGTTAAAATGCCAATTGAAAATTTGAAATGACATTGTCATTTCAAATATTGTATAAAGATTTTAAAATATCAGCTTCAAAAAAAAGTTGAATATGTTGAAAATATTTAAGAAATTTGAAAGTTTTGAAGTTTAAAATTGAAAACTTTTCAAATAGTAAAATTAGGTTATAAATTGGATTAAATTAGATCTTTCGAATATTTGATCCTAAAAATTTTTTGACCATTAATTATCCTCTCAAAAATATTACCTTTTTCACCCTTCACAACATATATCTTTAAAATAATTTCATTTCGTCTATACGAAATGACAATTACTTAATACAGGTTGTTACTATTCAGATTGGTACCATCCAAAGATCTTATTCAGGTTGGTACCATCCAGAGATTTTATTATATTCTATTTTTTCCTTTACCATGTTATTGATTGAGAAAATAGATGCAAAGCAAATAGGAACTGAAGCACTAGCTATAAAACGTCATAAGCATGTACTAGACGGTACAAGTAATTGGAAGTATTAGTCATTTTATTTTTAAACTAAGCTTAAATTTAAGGGAATATTATTATTATTATTATTATTATTATTATTATTATTATTATTATTATTATTATTATTATTATTATTATTATTATTATTATTATTATTATTATTATTATTATTATTATTATTATTATTATTATTATTATTATTATTATTATTATTATTATTATTATTATTATTATTATT
>NW_018108923.1:5094-7985 GCF_000183805.2 Loa loa | reverse complement strand
GCATTAGCAAGGATGAGCAATGATCGATTTGAGCATTATTATGGATTCATTTTTGTATGAATAATGATTATTTACTTGAAAATGATTAATTAGTATTACAACGCAGTTGAAATGCATTCTTTAATGAGAATTAGTATTGACAAAACTAATAACTGTGTGAAATTTGAAAAAAAAAAGCGAATTTCATTAAAACTTAAATAGTAGTGAAATTTGAAATTGCATTAAAAAAAATTAGAACTATCTAACAGAATAACAAATTTATAACAATATTACACTGGGAATGAAATATTTGGGATGGATAAATGTTATCTGTTGAAATTAATAGGAATAGTAATTGAACTGATATAGTTGATTTCGTAATATTATTATTATATTTTGATAAGAATATTAAATTTTTATGGGTAACAAATTTTAAATATATGTTACCAATGAATTTCTATGAATAAAATAGGGCAATTTTTGCCCTCTAACATCAATGATTACTACCCTTTTTCATAATAAAATTATAACAAAATATTTCAATTATTTATTTTCATAAAATATGAATTCCAATTTTCAGTGAAAAAATTGATTGTTTTATGAGTTTTATAAGTAATTCATAATGAATTTCAAAATAAATTTTGATATAAAATGAACAAATAATTATTGTTAAAGTATAAAAGTAAAAATAACGATGGATACAATGAACAAATTAAATTTCCTGTTATAATATATATTAACAACAACTGAAATTATATCAGAGACGTGAAAAAAAAACCGGAAAACCTGTTTAGATGACTATATTCCGTGCTGGATGTACTTCTAAATTATTCCCTTCATATTCCCTTACTAATTATTCCCTTCTTATTCCCTTACTCATACACAAACATAGAGAGACACGTGACATTGAACATATAGACGCATTAATTTTGTTTTTGAAATTAGTAAAGAGAAAAAAAAAGAAAAAAGAAAAGAAAAGGATGGGAAAAAAAAAAGGGTGAAAAAAACGAACAGAACAATTAATAACAATTGTTATTTGAAAGAGATTGAAAAAATTTGCTTCTTTTTTTTTTCAGTAAACATTAAGAACTTTGTTAAATTTTTTTAGTTTGCAATTAATGCAATTAATGTTTTGTAGCAAATTTCAACAGAAAAAATAAATAAATAAAAATAAGTAATAAAAATAAAAAATTGAAATGAATGAATTGATTAATCATTTGTTGCTTCATATAATACTAATTATTTCTTAAATGTTATTGTTGTAGCAAATATTATTTTTGCATGAACAATAACGATATCATTTATTGTTGCTTAATTTATATATCACATAAATGTGTGCAGTACGATAATAATGCAATGAATATTTTTTTATTTGTTTTTTTGAATGTAACAATATTCGATACAAATGATTCTTTTTTTTTTTTTTTTTCAGTTTTAATTATTACTTTAATTGATGATAATGCAATTCACTATAAGCAATTATCGTTTGTAGTACATTAAAATTTTAGCTGTCACCTTTTTTAACTACATTAATTTAACTGATATATATGTCTTTCTTCTTTTTTTTCTTCTCTTTGTTGAATTAATTCAATAAATCATATACATCCAATTATATTTTTACCTAAAAATTTTTATTTCTAATTAGAATAAAATTGAAATTTTGTAAAAAATTAAAAATTTTCTATTCCAAAATTTTGCTAATAAGTATTTCAATTTTTGATTAAAAATTAAAATATGTTATGGCGAAACATAGATTTATATGTAGTGCATCGAAATATTCATAATTTTGACAAAATTTATTTAAATTTAAAAGATATTTCCATCAATAACAAGCAAATAATACAGTTACAAACTACTTTTGCATATTGTTAAAATCAAATTTTTGTTACATTTAATTTGTATTAGTGACACAATTTTTGTTTTGTTTTTTTTTTTTCACTACAATTTTTTAATATTTTTACAAAATAAAAAAATCCTCATGCAAATTATTTTGGATTAATTACTGTAATGAAATCTAACGTATTTCAAAAATTTGTACCATTTAAAAATTTCAAATACATTATAATTTGTGCAAGTTTAATAGTAATTAGAAAAAAAAAAAAAAAAAGGAAATGTTTATGAGCTGAATGTAAAAACATTTTATAAAATTGTCAACCGAAGCACCAAAACTAATCATCACATGGATAAATCAAAAAATAAACATTCATCGGTAATTTTTAAATCCACTTCATCCCATGGATGTTCTTCTGTTTCAGCATTTGAACTTAATGGACATTCGAAGCTACCGTTTGCAAATGCATCAATAAACCTTGGTAATGATGGTTGTCCAACTGAAATTCATTGTTTTATTTTAAGATAGAATTACAGTATATGCAATTTCACAATATGTGATAAATTAAATGACAAATAAAACCTTTTTACACAAGAATGTTATATCCATTTGATTAATTGGGATAGTTAATCAGATATATTTCTTAACAAAAAAAAAAAGGTTCAAATTATCAGTGAATCAAAAAATTTAATTTCAGATGGAAGCAAGCATACAATCTGGTGAATTTCGAAATGTTGAATTTTCTTCATTTCTCCACCATACTGGCGATTTATCATGCTCAGTTATTGTTTGTAACTGATAATAGCTATTCCCTGGATCTGTTATTTGCAATAATTCCTAAATATATCTAATTTGATTTTGAAAAAAAAAATTTGCCTGATACTTGACTGATTAAGAAATCATATTAATTCATACATCAATGATATCATGAAATCAAGGTGATAACAATGATAAATTATGATTATATATATATAGATAGATATCTATATATATATATGTATATCTTGTTTTTTTCTTTTTTTTAACGATTGAAATAAATTTCTATGAAGATAATAATTTACAGTTGACAAAAAATGATGAA
>NW_018108923.1:0-4232 GCF_000183805.2 Loa loa | reverse complement strand
TTTTTTTTTTTTTTTTTTTTTTTTACGCCAAATATTCTACAAGCTTAAATTTCTGAAAAATTATGGCTAAATTGCTTCAAAATTATTTGTGAAACGAAATGGCGGAAGGAAATTTGAAACAGACTTTTTGGCTCATTTTGCTTCTTTAAATATGATAAAACTGCAGGATTTAAAGTTGGCTTGCAGCCTTTCTCCAAAACTTTCATTTTACTATGTGTTGCTGAACCATTCCTTTTCACTTTTAAACCAGATGAATCCATCCTAAAAATAAAAAATAATTATATTTTTTATGCCTAATTTTAATTTTAAAAGCTTAATTTTTAAAAAAAAGCTTAATTTTTAAACAAGCTTTTTCAATTTTTTTCTCTCAGTTGTTAAACATTGAATAGATCGCTTTCAAATAACTGAACATTTGTTCAATAATGAAATTTTTGAGAAAAAAAAAAAATTTAAGCATATTGAGATATTTCACAATTTAATTCTTTTTCAAAAAAAAAAAGAAAAAACAAATTAGGTTTACTAAAATATTTTTTATATACAATTTAAAATAATATTGTATGGACATTTTTTTTTTAAAGTGAAAAATATTTTATTTGATTATTGATTATCATTCATTATAAGTGATAAACAATCAAAAATTATCATTTTTGTTGAAAACATTTGCCATTCATTAATTTATATTAAATTTTACATTTTCATGTGAAAATTATCATTTTGCCATCTTTTTTTTTCTCATCCATAATTCTCGTTTTGAAATTTTCATTATAGAACAAAATTTTAATTAATCATTTTATTTTCACCTTTTTTCCGCTTATTTTACTCAACTTTCAATATATCTGTATTAATTAATTTTTTATTTATATCAATTATTTAATTTTGTTTAATCTATATTAATTGATTTCTTTAGTTATATTAATTGTTTTTTTTTCAAATTTCGTTGCAAAAATAAATAGATGAGCATAAAAAATTGAAAAAAAAGAAAAAATTTGAAACAAACGCATTAAGATCGAGCATCCAATATGAGCCTTTTCCTTTTTCACCTTTTTTACGCGGTAATTTAATGAATTGCTTATTCAATGAAAGGTTATGTCTTATTGAATTCTGAAATTTCTTTCATTCATCTTTTAATTTCACTAACAACAGGAATTAATTCAACAGGAATTAATTTTTTTTTTCATTTTCATTGTTTAAAATTAACATTTTCAAACAAATAAAGCAAAATTTTGTATGTTCAAAAAACGAGTAATTACTATCATTTAAGCATTTCGTCTTCTTCTTCTTCTTAACAATTCATTCCTTCCTTCTATCTTTCACGTAATTGTTATACCTTTAGGAAATATACTAACTGGTTTCTTAAAAATTTCTTTTTTTTTTCATCAATATTTTATTAAGCTTTAAGAGATAAAGGAAAAAAAAAAGAAAAGGAATTGAAAGAAAATTTCATTTCAATTGAAAATTACAATTCAATAATACTTGAAAAAAAAAAAAAAAAAAACGAATAAAATAGAGGAGCATTTTTTTTCTTACCTGCCATGTGATATCGGTTTTACGATACCATGCAAAATTTTTTCTCACATAATCATAAATATCACTAAGTAATACTTTACTTTGTCCATGCTGTCGCATTGCTAATGTTATTAATTCAGCATAACTATATGGTGGCTTTATTGCTTCTTTTGAAAAATCGACATCTTTTGGTGCACTTTTCTGAATAAATTTTAAAAATAAATATAACTAATTAATTTAATTGAATAAAAAAAAGAAAGAAAAAAAAATTTCAATTTTTTAAAAAATTTCATTAATTTAATGATTTTAATGTATTAGAATATTTTTCAAAACAATAATTTATTATGATGTAAATATATGAAAGGAAATATTTCATGAAATGAATAATGACGAATCGATGAAAAATTTTGGACGATTCTTTGAAAGGTATACAATTTCCGGGATTATTCATATCGATTATAATATTAAAAGGTAGTAGCAGCAACATAGCTAAGTGTCACATTGCATCCTTGATAATCGTTAACATAAAGTATTAAAGGTGTATCGACCATAATTTTATTGCTCGATGTAATTGCATACTCTCTAATGAGCATATATAACGGATATTGCTATGCTACTACATTTAATAAAGGAAGCATAAATGTTAATTATAAGATTTCATTTAAATACATTATTAAATTTTGAATGAATAATTTTGGAATGGATAGGAAGAATTTGATGATAGTGATAAGATGAGTATGATATATTTATTTCAAAAAAAAAAAAATAAAAAATAGAAAATAAAATAATATTAATTATTTATGGAATGTGGAAAATTTTGATGATGCGGATTTTAATTTTTTTTTTTTTTTCTTCAAATATCGTTTACTGTTTATTTATCAAATATATCAATAATATAAGCATTGAAATATTAGGTAAGGTAATTTAATAACATTCAAACCATATTTAAAATTACATTATCATGTACTTTTCAACTGTAATTATTTGCGAAATTATAAAATAAATTTTAAAATTTATAAGTAATAGCTAAAAAATTTTCTTTTTTTTTTTTTTTTTTAGAACAAGGACAAGTTTCCTTCCCATTCATATTTTCGTTTCCAATTGAAAAATCAAAAATTGAATTTAATTAGAAATTGAATGAAGTTAGCATAATTACTTGCTAAAGTTTTCGTTTTTAATTCGGTAAAAAAGAAAAAAAAAAAACATACACATACACATAGACACTTACCTGGTTATGATGAATTTTCGGATGTTTGGAATGTTGCGAAAAATGACATGCAAGAGGATCAGGAAAATGTAATGTCGATGATTTATGTTTTACGGAATCTGTTAGCCAATCAAGGCTTGGTAATTGGCAATCTTCGTCATGCATTACCTACCTTCCATCAATAACTATTCAAGTATGGTAAATTTTGAAATGCTGTAAATAAAAAATCTGAGTTATTTTAATCATTAAAATTATGAAAAAAAGAAAAAATTTACAACATCGTAGTATTCATTAAAGCTATTAGTAATTTTTGCAATCTTTTAAAAATATTTAAAAATCAAAAATTAAAATTAATTAATCAATGATAAAAAAAGTTAGCAAATTTCATTAAGTATTAAATGGAAAGAAAAAAGAAAAAAAAGTTACAAAAAAAAAATCTTTGCAAATGTTTACTTATTTAATTAGCGCAAATATTTGTAAAGTTTGAAAGGTTTTAAACTGTTTAAAGATTTATTGTTAAATAGTGAAATGGTATAATAAATTGTTATAAAATGTCCTAAAAGTAAAGAGATTAGCGGAAGAAAATTCAGGAAAAGGTAGAGAGAGGGAAGTAGAAGAGGAAAGCAAACTGAGTAGGAAGGAGAAAGAGGATACTGGTAATAAATGGGTGGGATGGTGTCATGGATGGGGGGGGTTAAAATCACTATTGTTAGCCAACGGTGACAGTCTGCCCAAGGCACCAATAACTAATACTTCCCACCTGGATTCAATATCACGAGAATGAATAAGACCAATTTTATATCTGACCTAACCATATTCTTTCCAAAATTTTCAAATAACGAAAATTTTTATTAAAATTTTACATATTATTATTTCTTACTGCTTTCTTTTAAACACTCATTGCATAAGCACTTTATGAAATCTTAATTTAAATTTATGATTAAATGTAAATGGGATGATTTAACATCAATAATTTCTCAATGTTAAGTTAAATTTGAATAACATTTAAAATAAAACAAAAATTATATATATTCTTAATAAATTATCCAATCGACAACAAATATCAAATGCAAATATCCAAAAAAAAAAAATTGTCACATGATGAAAATGGTAATGGTAAGATTTTTTTTTTTTAATAAAAACAAATGAAATGATTAATGATAAATGTTATGCATTTTGAGCTAATTTAGCAAGGAAATTCAACAGCACAGTTTTGGTTAATATTTATGATGGAAATGGGCGGAGGATAAAAACGAAAAATTGGAAGGTTTAATGTCCTCTGTCATGCTTCATCTGTCCTCATTTATTAGTATGCTATTACGACGACACCAATACATCATCATCATCATCATCATTTTGCTATTGGTTATTTACAACTCTGCCATTTTGCAATCTTCTCTTGAATGACAATTTATTATTAATTTCATTAAAATATGCATAATTATTGATTAGTTTTGTAAACATTTCTTTAAATTTAACAAAAATCTTTAAAAATTAACAAAAAACATAACTCTTCTGC
>NW_018108922.1:5304-15386 GCF_000183805.2 Loa loa | reverse complement strand
AATAATGATACAAATAACGATGAATAATATTAACGTAAAGGAAAAAAAAAGGTAAGAAAAAGAATAGCAGGGAAAAACGAAGAAAGCTAAAATTTCCCTTTTTTTAAGAATAGTAATAATAATAATAACAATAATAATAATAATAGTAATAGTAATGATAATAACAATAATAATAATAATAATAATAATAATAATAATAATGATAATGATGATGATAACGTTGATAATATATTATCAGGTTAGATTAGAAAAAGAACAAAACAAAAAACTGATAAAAGTTAAAGTATTTTTAATAAGAACAATAATACTAATAATAGTAATAATGAAAACTTTTTTTTTAAATAAAATGATTTAAAGTGGCAATTGTAATAATAAAAATGATGATAATAACAATAAATAGCAATGACAATAGTTTAAAGTAAATAAAATGAAGGAAAAGATAGAAATGTATGCTAAAAAGGAAAAAAACTACTAAAGTAAAATTTTGTAAAAAAAAAAAACTGGAAGAGTGAGGAAAAAAGCAAATCAAATTGAATGAGTTATGATAAAAATTAATTTAATAAATATAGAAATTTCATTTAGAAAAAGTTTTAGCAAAAAACAAAGCAAACAATTTTAAAAATTTAATGAAACCAAAAAAAATTGCAAAAAATTAATTAAAAAATAATTATCTCATTAAAAGAAAATACATACCGATAATGTAAAAGTCTTTTACAATTTTCATTTTTTTTTTACTCTTTTTCCTGTCTTATCATAATATATGTAAGCTGATAATATTTGGCAATACAGTAACTGATAATACAGCAAGCAGCAATTGAATAATGTAAAATTTCCGGTATAAAATTCTCGAAAACTTTGCAAGAAAAAAGAGAAAATATGCAAGAAGTGATAAACTAATACAAAGTAAAACTAACTAAAACAAAAATTACTGTGTAAAATTATTAATCCAAACTTAAATTATTAATAACATAAATAAATTATTTGACAAATTTACCAAACAATTTTTATTATTAATTGTTAATTTTAATTAATTTTACTTTTATTCCATTTGTGAAATTTTGCTAAAATTGTAGCATAACAAAGCCGTAATTTAAAAGGAAAAAGTTTAGTGAAATGAAAATTGAAGCAGTAATTAAAAAAGAAAAAAGGTAAGAAAGGAAACTCGCCGGTTTTTATTTCAAATTAAACATAATGATTATCACAAGCCTTCCCATATAATTTCATACATTTCACACTTTTAATTTCACGCTACGCTTTTTTTTCTTTTGAAATTTTAACAAGTAAATATTTGAAATAATAAAATACCACGAAGAAAAAAGAGAATAAAGAATGAAGGAAGGTAAAAAAAGTAAAAAAAAAAAAAAGAAATTGGAATAAAGCAAGTACAGTGGTAATTAAATAAACTAGTTCCAATAATACTTTTTCATTTTTAAATTTCATCTTACTATTCATAGCTATCATTTTATTTTGCATGCAACCATGAAAAATTAATTATAGAATACCAAAGTATTATTTACTATATTATCAGAATAGAATTATTCATTGCATATGATCAAAAATTTTAAATTAAATAAAATTAACCAAATAATTATCATTATTATTGTGTTAATTTCAATAATTTTAATTATACATTTCACATTCCAATTTAACATTTCATTATATATTTTTAGTAATATAACAGATCAGTATTATATATAACAGATCAATACTATGATATTGTTGTATATAACAGATCAATAATATAATATTGAATGCAACAGATCAATACTATGATAATATTGTATGTAACAGATCAGTATTATATATAACAGATCAATATTGTGTATGACAGATCAGTACTGTGTGCAACAGATCAGTACTATATAACAGATCCATATTATACATAACAGATCAGTATTGCATATAACAGATCAGTACTATCTAATAGATCAGTATTAATATATAACAGATTGTTACTATATAACAGATCAATACTATAATAGTACTGTATACAAAAGGAAATGGTGAAAAAAAAATTAGAAAATAAAGTTCAAATAAATTTTTTCTAAAAACAAAAAAAAAGAAATTAAAAAATAAGGAAGATTTAAAAGCATATAAGGAATGAAATAAAATGATAAAACAAAAATTTCAATGATTGTTTCATTATTTTCCGTTTTTTATTCCAATTTTAAAATTTCACTTTTTCTTTTCTTCTTTTTGTAAATTAATCAGTCAATAAAATATAATTAATTAATAAAAACAGAACTAATCAACAAAAACGTTTTTTAGTTGTATTTTTTTAGCTAATTAATTGGAAATCGCAAAATATTATCTGGAAAAAAATAATCATTAATAAGTCATTGAGATAATTTGAATATATTTCGGTATTTCTGGAAGGTATAAGCATGACTTTTTCTTTTTCAACTCGCTAAAAATAAATTATTTATTTTTAAATTATTCTGATAAATTATTTACGTGTTCTAGAATATATTTTGTTCTGTTTCTAAACAATATTTTCTATTGCTTAAAATATAAAAAATATGTTCAATAGTTCGATTGAATTCAATTTAATCGATTTTCAATTATTTTGATTAATCAATTTCTCCTATATTTTTATATTTGATATTGTTGTCATTATTTTGTTACCAATATATGATATATTTGTTGTATGATTGAAAAAAAAATAATTTTTTTTTTTGATCAAATTTTTGATAAATGAAAAAATTAGAAATTTTATAAAAATTTTCTACTTTTTTAATATAAATTATTGCATTATTTTCTTTAATTTTCTTTCTTTTTTTTTTGTATAATTTGCCCCATTCTTTTCTTTTTTTAATCAATAAATATTATAAATATTATAATATTAAATAAGCGGAAAAGTAGTAGCTATTCAATGATTTTATCCATTATTCAAAATGCGATCAAATAATTATTGGGATATATAAATGCATGGAATAATTGAGATCGGTTTGGAGAAAATAAGCATCCCAAAATGTATATCACTTTAAATTCAATGCGGCTTTGGCACATATTCTATGTACCGTATAATAGGATAATTGCTCACTACTCCACTATTAGCATCAAATAAAATCAATTTTAAAAGCTATCAATAACAATTGGAATAAATTTGTAAATTTTAAAACATTAATTCTCATATTTAAATTTTAAAAATAGAAGGAAAAAGGAGGAAAAAATCATCTATACATAAGAACAATTGCTTAAATTTGATTAAATTTCAATGATTAAAATGATGTGCAAAACGTTTATATAATAAAAATAAGATAAATACATATACAATTCCAAAAAACGAACCGAAATTAAAGACTTAAAATACGGCGTTAATTCAAAAATAAACACATGTATATATATATATATTTGCATTTATATTTATATTTATGTTCATATTTTATATTTATATTTGTATTTATATTCATATTTATATTTGTATTTATATTTATACTCATATTTATATTTAGATTTATATTCATATTTATATTTGTATTTATATTTATACTCATATTTATATTTATATTGATATCTATATTCATATTTATGTTTATACTTATATTATTATCTTCCCATCTATCTGCCTAGATTTATCTATGCACTTGAAAAGTCATTATATTGGAGTAAATCTTGTGCATGAAAGATAATCATATAATACAATTATCCCCTCTCCACAAATTATACGGTATTAAGTTGCTTTAAATCGGATAATCTCTTAGTTCTTTTCAATTTCGATAAACGTTTTATTATACTGCATTAAATTAATTCTGTAAGCATGAAATACAAAAAGAAAAGAAAAATACAGTAAATGAAAAAAGTGAATAAATAAGTAAACAATAAATAATATGGAAGGAAAAAAAAAGAAAATTAATAAACAAAACAAAACAAAACAAACAAAATTAATAAACAAGAAAATAAATAAAATAAAAAAAAAACGTTTTGCAATTAAATGAATGAAAATATAAATTTTCAAAATAAAATAATACAAAATGAATGGAAAAAATAAACTAAATGTAAAATAAAATAAACAAAAAAAATAAATAAATGAAATAAAAAAGGAAAAGAAATATTTCCAACTAATAAATTAACATTAATTTATTTCGTTTTTATTTACTAATGTAATCTTTGCTTTCCTATTTTTAACTCTCTCAATGTAAGTATAAAAAAACAAAGAGAGAAAGAAAGAGAAGGAAAAAAAGAAAAGAGAAGAAATACAAATAGTAAACAAATTTAACAAATAAGAAATAATTTGAAAAGAAAATTAAATAAACGAAATTTTTTTTTGAATATTTTTTTTTCTGATTTATTTATTGAAATTTAATTTTTAAATTTGTCTCTCCATAATTTATCATTTCTTCTTTACATTTACTTAGTTTCGTTTTTTTTCTTTTAAATTTGTATCTATCTCCCCGTTTTGCTTTTCAAAAAAACAAAAAAAAAATTATACCATCTACTTATATATATTTAGTAATATGATCTTTGTTCACCCATTTTTTTTTTCTCTCCCCTTTTATTATAATGAAATTGTTGGAATATAGGATGAAAAACCCGGTTATTGGATGGAAAAAAAAAAAAAATAGTCGGAAATTATCCTAAATTTGATGCTTCTTCCTTCTATTACTCTTACAATATCTTCAATCAATGACACCTATATTTTAGTTGACCTATTTCATCCTCTTTATCCTATTCCAATCAACTAATGGTACCACAACTGTCACTCAATCTATTCATGTATTAGAAAAAAAAAAAAAATGATATATGAAAACAAGCAATTAACATATGATCATATAATCATCATTCATTCTCATTATCCTAATTGTAGCATCATTTTTTTTCCCCCCCCCCCTTCCTTGCATTATCCCTTCTGTTCAAAAATTTTTTTCTCATTAAATATAGTGTTAGCATCAATTTTTTTTTAATTATAAAATTTCACAATCAGTAAAAATCAATATTTAACATTAAGTTAAAAAAAAGGTTTTTATTTTGGGTTTAAAATAAATTTTCCATTTTCTAAATATAAATTTTAATTTTGAATAAATAAAAAACGATTTTAAGTATAACTTTAAATTTAAAGTATAACTTTAATATTTTTAAATATAACTTTAGTGTCGTTTTTTTACAATTTTAAGTATAACTTTAATATTTTTTTCTTTCCTAAATACCAAATTTTAATTTTTAATGAATAAAATGCATTAATTACTAGTGAGAATGTTTTGAATTGAAATAAATACATTTACTGGTTTATATGCAAATTAATGATTTAATTTTTATACATGTTATTCAATAATAATAAAAATGTATTGGTTCAAGTTGTACAGTAAGACAAAATAATTTATTTCTATTTTTCTTTTTCTTTTTTTTATTTCTTTAGCTATGATTGCTATGATTAATACAGACTAACGGTTGTAATGTACATTCGAAATGTTATGATTACGGTAGTATGGAATTTCAAAAAAAAAAAAGGATATAGAAGTTTTGTTTTCAAATCATTACGGTAATATTAATTATAAAATTAATGAGCAAAAATGAAAAGAAAAAATAAAAGTTGATCAGAAAAAAAGAAAGAGGAAAACTTACCAATTATTAACTTGTAGTATTGTTAGACCAGTTTCATGTGCAAGTTGCTTTTTTTGATCTTCTGATGGATATGGATGCTAAAAGAATAAAAACAAACAAAAAATAACATTATTATTTGTAAATAGAAAGAAAAAAAAGAAAAAAGAAAAAATTCTTCCTTTAAAAAAATTGAAATTTCATAAAAATTAAGGAAAAAATCGAAAGTAAAAGAAGCACAAAGAAAAGAAGAAAAAAAAAAAGAAAAGGAAGAAGAGGAAAAATAATATGCAATATTAGCATCACTGCGATTTCTTTTTTTCAAAATTTTCCCAACAAATGTATAATTTTTAGTTAAAATTTTGCAAAAATTTCTCTCAACAACAATTCCTTCAATATTCATTTATACAGTAGAAAAGGTTGAAATTACAGTAACATTAGAGATGGTAGTAAAATTACAGTAACATTAGAGATAATAATAAAATCATGGAATAATTTAAAAGAAAAAAAAGGAATGAAAAAAAAAGCAAAGGAATGGAAATTATGAAATGCAAGAAAGAAATTGCCAATTTCGTTTAAAAAGAAATTTTAAATTTACAACTTTAATTTATGAGAAAAAGTTTTCATTATCGAAATTATTCTAACAGAAAATCAGTTACTCAAAATAATCAAATTTTGGAAAACAGTTTGGAAAATATAATTGGCAATTAAATTTGTTTTAAATTGGAATTAGAATTATGGAAAATTCATTGGAAAAGAAAAGAGAAATATTGCAAAAATATTACAATTTTATATACATCAACAAACTAAAACGTATTAATCACCAAAATTAAATTCAATTCTTGAATTTAATTCAGAATAAATTTATTAATAAAACATTGAGATGTCTGAGATGTCACAAATAAATTTAATAATTTCAAAAAAGCAATAAATAAAAATTTTCTTTTTCTTTTTGTTTTTTAGCAAAATTCCAACAAATATTAATCAAAATCGATCCAAGAAATTTACAAAAAAAAAAAAATTTTAGAAAATCAAAAAAAACTTTTCATATCAAATAGAAAAAGCAATCTGTTAAAAAATGATGAATGAATTAATTATGGAGAGAGGGAGAAAGAGAGAGAGAGAGAGGGAGACAAAAAGAGAAAGAGAATTGATTTATTAAGTACATCAATTGATATTTAGTAATCATTCAGTATTTGTCAATCAAATATATTTCATCCATTATTTAAATCCAATCACTGTTCATTAGCGGTTGAAATTGAGTTAATCATTATATTCATTTCAATCCAATTTAATTCAATCTAATTTCTAACCTATCAATTTCATCAAATGAACATTTATCAATTTTATCAAATACACACGTTCAATCTTATCAGTAATTTATCAAATGAATATATTCAAAAAAATTTTCTGATTAAATAATTTACAAATACGAAATGATATAAATTTATTCTTCATTTAAAAATATCAAAACGACAGATATTGTTAAAAAACTTCGGAAATATTTCGCATTTTAATTTTATATTATGCAAGGAATTGATCATATCAAAACAAACAAATAAATATTGGTTATGAATAAATTGTTGAAAATACTTTCTATCTTTTTTAATAATACTAAAAAATTTTTCACAATTTTTTTTATTTCAAATTTTTGAAAAATTTTCATAAAAATTTGCAGTTAAGACAATGTAATGCATAGTTAAAACATAGCAATTATTTTGATATTTTTAAACGATATGACAAAAATATGATAAATTACAGTTATCAATTTAATAATTTTAGGGAACCATGACTTATCACTGTTTATACTTTTAAAAATTTTTCACTGAAATAGAAATTTCTTTTTTTGTTTATTATTTTACAAATGATACTGTCAATTTCGTCATAGAAATGAAAATGAAAATGATAAAATTTGTTAATAATGATCATACGAAATGATGATATTTGATAATAATGATAGCAGAGTATAACTGATACATTAATTTAAGAGTTAATACAGTAAAACAATAATATAAGAGTGAAGCAAAAAAAAAAAATGAAAAGAAAAGAGAGAAAGATCAAAACAAATTCAAATAAATAATTTTTTGTTAAAATTAAATAAAAAAAAATTTTTTCTTCAGAAATGAAATTTGCAAATATTTTTTAAAAATGAATTAATTTATGTTTATTTAAATTGAGCAAAAATAAAACGAATGAAATAAATCAATAAAAAAATTAAATTTTTTTTCAAATTATTTCCTGTTTTTTTTTTTTACTACGACATAATTTCTATTCAGTCAAGTATTGCTGCACATTTAAATTTTATGCAAATTTCAAATTTCATTTCCACAGTCTTTTTTTTTCATCCTTTTTTTAGTTCCCTCTAATTGCATTGCAATCCATTCAATAACATACCAATTTCAATTTACCAAATAAAAATACTTCAAAAAAAAAAAAAATTACAAAAAGGGAGGAAAATTCTCATCAAAACGATTGACTTCCAGCGGTGAATTAAAAAAAAAAAAATAGGGGAAAAAGGAATTACCGTAACCTCATATTTTCATTTGTAAATGCATTGGCTATTTTCAAGGACACAAATAGAACTTCTTCTTCTTTTTTTCGTTTTTTTTTAAAATTATTTCATTGATATTAATAGACTAGACAATACTATCATGCATACCAAATTATCAATAATTTGAAATGTGGATGTTGATAAGGATGGTAAGAGTGATATGATAAATATATGATAACACAATAATAATTTTGCATTTAAATGAAAACTAAAAAAGAATAAAAAGAGAAATGAGAGGAGTAAACTAAAAAAGAAAAGATTGAAAAATATTGGGTATGATGGAGGAAAAAAAAATTAAATTTGATAAATATATTTTTCAAACTCTTCATATTCATCTCAAAGATATCATTTAATAATCATACAATTATTAAATGGCATTTATCTTCAAAAGCAAAAAAAAAAGTTTTAAAGTTTTAAAGTTTAGTAAAGCTCTGAAAAAAAAATGAAATGAAATCTTATTAATAACATTGTAAGGAAAAGGTAAAAACACTATTTAATAAAATTTTGAAAAAAAATACAACCGATAAATTCAAACTAATGAATTACAAGTGTTGAAGAATTCAAATGATGTTAATAAAGATGATGACAATGATGGTAACAATAACGGTAACAATAATAACAATAGTAATAATAATGATAATAAAAATAATAAATAATAGTAATGGTAAAGATGTTGACGATGATGTTGATGATGATGACAGTACAGATAACAGAATGAAAAAAGAATTGTTGTTAGAACTTTAATTTGCTTAAATATATACGGCATGATTTGCTAAGATAAATAAATGAATGAATTTAACAGATCCAAAATTAAATTAATTTCAGATATTGACTGATTGGGAAAATCGATAATATATATTGTCACAAGAATTATTTCACATTCTAACATTTTACTAACTCAGTGTTAACGAAAAAGCAAAAAAAAAAGAAAAAATAAAATAGAAGCAGATAAAAATAGTTGAAATATTAAAAAAAAGGAAGAAGTTATCAATATCGAACAGAAAGATTGATGTATTAAATTTTAATTAATTAAGCTTGATATAATTAGGCTTAATATTAAGCTTGATAGGCCTGTAATGAGCAATTAGCTAGATGTTCTAAAACTTACAGTAAGATTCTGGAAGAGCCATGCCCTGAATTTGGTGATCGCTTCTTTTGAAAAAACTTTTGGTACTTTTCGTTTATTTGTACCGGTTGCTGAACCACCACCGCTTCCGGTATTTCCTTCGCTAAGAACCGATTCCCTCCCACCATCATCATTTAACGAACCGCATATCGATAACGACTCATCACCTGGAAACACCACGTAGCTACCACCCTACTTTATGTTTTCTTTTTTCCTTTTTTATTTCCTAGAAAAAAATTTCAAAAATAAGGAAAAAAAAAAGAGGAAATACTTAGGATTTATAATAATTTTTCTTTACACTTTTAAATTTCATCCATTTTATTAATCCGGAATTTATCTGGCTAATCCGGAATTTGATTTCTTATTTGCTTCTTTTTTTTTTTTTTTAAAAAAGAAGTGATAGAAATTTAGTAAACAACCAAGTGATAATCACTAACACTAAATGTGATAATAATATTTGATTTGCTGGCTAGTTTTCTCTCTCATAATAATTTTCATAATTTAATTCGCAAAAGAAAACAAATTTTAGTTTTGGAAAAATTTTTGATTATAAAAACAATAATGTTTGTGCTTTTCTTTCCTTTTTTTTTTTTAAATAAAATTATTTAAAAAAAGAAAAAAAGATAGATAACGTTCATTTATAACAAGTTTAGGGTTTGCACATTTGATATAAATATTAAGAAAATGAAAAATTAAAATTGAACCAAAGAAAACAATATAATAATAATTATATTACATTCAAGTAATATACTTGAGACAAATTTATAAATAATGAAAAATTTAAATTTTAACATAAGTTATTTGAAGAAGAGTTAGAGAGAGGAAGAGAAAAAAAAGGAGGGAGAGAGAGAGAGAGAGGAGGAAGAA
>NW_018108922.1:3107-4632 GCF_000183805.2 Loa loa | reverse complement strand
GAGAGAGAGAGGGAGAAAATGACAAAAATTAGATTATAATATAATATTAAATGTATTTTATCAAATTATTACATCCAAAAAAAAAAAAAAAAAATTCATTAAGTGAAAAAAGTGTTGTATTAGTAGTTTGCAAGCAAAAGCAGTGAAGCTATCAATAAAAACAAAGGACAAGAAATAAGTTGACACCTTTTTTTTTTTTGCACAGGAAAAAAAAAGAAAATCAAGCAAACAAGGAAAAGGTAAACAAAAAATAAATGAATAATAAACAAAATAAAATTAATTATAAGCTGCACAAAAGCAAAATTACCGTAACATTATCATATGGGTTAAAAGATCGATAAAAAAAAATTAAAGCCAGCATATACGATATCATTTCTGTAGTATTGTAACATTTAATTTCTCCAGTCGTATGGTATTTTTCCTCACGCTACAGTATCACTCCTACAGTACTGTGACATCTAATCTCCTCGCCCATACAGTATTTTTTCCTTGCGTTACAATATCAGCACTACTAGAGCTAACTTCTTCACTCATACGATATCACTTTTCTTATACTACGGCACTATTCCTATAGTATTGTAACATCTAATTTTTCGCTTATACGGTATTATTTCCCTCATGCTACAGGATTATTTAATTTGTCCTTAACAAATGATTGATATATGTTGAATTTAATTTTGTACTATGCCATCATCATCATTCTTTGTTAAAAGTTTTAGCAAATAAAGTGAGAGATGCATTCAGCTAGAAAGTGATCGGAAATGTAACCATAATAGATTGTCAAATGTTACCAAAACTAATTAATTAATTTATACTTACTCCAACTTATCTAACCGGATCAATTTCTATATTCCTGAATCTAAACTAACCGTTAGATGATGAAAAAGCCAAGTTCTCATAATATTTGTCGCTGGCTTTGGAAAAATTCCACGCTTCTTTGTTAGTGACATCATCAGTATCGGTGACGGAGTAGTTGTTGTATGAGTATTATTGATAGTAGTAGTTGTAGTTGTAGTAGTAATAATAATATCCTGATTATCAGTTGATGATGATAATGATATTAGTGTAATGCCATGATTATGATGTTGTTTTTGCTGTTGTTGTTGTTGTTGTTGTTGTTGTTCTTGTTGTTGTTGTTGTTGTTGTTGTTGTTCTTGTTGTTGTTGTTGTTGTTCTTGTTTAGACATACTATCAATTGAGTAATCGTTAATGGTTCCGTTTGATAATTGTTGATGTTCGCCAAAATGACACGATAAGCTAATAGAGGATGAATATAAGTCCGAAATTTTGCTACCTGTAAACGTTTTTTACCCGCACACAAAAAAAAAGGAATGAATAGAGCATATAGCTTTCAAGCTAAATTTTAAAGCAAACAAATAAACAAGCAACAAAAAAAAAACAAAAACAAATAAACAAATGAATTTGTTTACTCATTGCTTGTCATGCAAAACAAACAAATATCAAAAAGCTTTTAATAATGCGTAAAATCAAAAAATGGCATCATATTAAAAAAAAAAAAATTAAA
>NW_018108922.1:0-2420 GCF_000183805.2 Loa loa | reverse complement strand
AAGAGGAGAGAGAGAGAGAGAGAGAGAGAGAGACGAAAAAGAAGCGAATAGATTCAAAAATTAAATTTTTTTACAAAACTTATTCAAAATAAACGACAAAAAAAAAGGAGCAACATTAACAATAATGTATAATAAATAAACTTACAATTTTTATGAAATTTTAATAGAATATATTTATGACTTAAAAATGTAATGAAATAATTGAATTCATTTTATGATTTTTGATTTTTTTAAAATAATTTCACGCATAGGTAATTGTCTTAAGCAATTATTTTTACATTTTAATACAAAAAAAAAGAGGAATGATCTATTTGCTGTAGAATAATTACAAAAAAAAGTTGAAATTAACGAAAAAAAAGGAAAAAAAGGAGAGAAATTAGCCAGCGAACCAATTTTAGGAAATTTTCAAATTCTCAAAATTAATATTACAAAATTTATCCAAGTAGAGGAGCGTTTTAAATTAAATAAAATTTTAAATTAAATGAATTATTATTGAGTAAATTTTCGGTACTCCAATACTAATTTATGTATATATATATTGTACATGTATCGAAAATATTGCAAAGTTTAGCTTTTAATTAATATATTTGCCTACCATAAATGAATCATACGTCTTGGAAGAATATGTCTAGACTAAAGAAAAGGAAAAAAAACAAAAAAAAGATAGTAAAAATTTAAAAAAGAAAAAGAAGTTGAAAAAAAAGGTACAAGAATAAAAGTATAACTTAATCAAAAATGATTATTTATAAAATATCAACTGATAAGATTATTCCCTTTCTCATATTTTTCTTATTAGTTGATAAATATGGAAAAAATAAATAAAAATTCAACTTCATTAATGACCGACTAATATTAGCTATCAAACAAAAATTCTTTTAAATTTTCATTAACAAAAAAAAAAGTAAAGTGATAATTTTTTATGCTCCTATCGATCTTAATTACCAAAACGATTCGATAAAATTAAAATATAAAATTAATAAATCAATCGATCAATCGATCGATCAATCAATCAATCAATACCTGTATCGGAAACATTATCTTGTTGTTGAGCTGCAAGTAATTGATTTGGTGTTTCCACTGAATGTGGCGTTGAATCAAGTCGTTGGCCACCCGCTGATGAACTGTAAAATTTAAATTCTAATTTATTTTTCACATTTTTATTTTTGCTTTTTTTCGTTTTCTTTCAATAAACAATAACAATTTAATTACGAAATTATAATATTTCAATTTTTCTTTTATTTTTTAGGTAATTAAGTAAATTTATAAATAAAATGTTATATTTCCTTCCAATGACACATTTAAATGTTTAAAATAATAATAACTGATTTTAAAGTATGATAATTAACTATTTGGCTAAGGTATAATTAATACTTGTAATAATTGAAGAAATATTTATAAGTTCAAAGTTCATTCATTCATTCATTTATTCATTTATGCTTTGTTTCAATTTCTTATCATTTTGAATTAAATTAATTTTGCATTTTCTGATTTATTATTGTATTTTTCCCGAATAGTAAATATCAGATACCTTCCTGAAGGACTACTGACGGCTGTTAGCGATATGGACGTTTGGGTGACCCCAGCCGTCAGAGGGGGCACCCCGCCCAACACTAAAGGGTGGCTATCGGGAGTTGTTGATGGATGTTGTTGAGTTGCTGCAGCTGCAGCTGCAGATGCAGATGATGATGAAGCACTGCTGAGATCGTGTACCGATCCATGATAACCCTGAAAGAACAATTAGCTATTCATTTGAATAATTATTGAAATTCTGCAAGAAATTTATTTTACGAAAAAGTTTCAAACTTTTATTCTACAAAATTTTAAAAAATTTCATTTACAAAAGATTTCAAATTTTTTTTTTTTTGTTAAGAAATTTACATAATTTACATGCATCAAAAATTAGGGAAATTCAAGTAAATTTAATTTGAAATGTAAATTAGTTTTTGCAAATGTAAAATTGCTAAAAAGTTAATTTAAAATTATGGATTCAAATTTAAATTCTGATATTGTAGCATTTTATCATATTTACATTGAAATTATGCTAATATATTGTTAACGGTAGTTATTAGGTAACGAAATGAGTTTGGCTAATTTAATTAATAGTATTCACATCATTCGAATAATGATGTAATAGTAATTGACAATGATTAATTAATATTAGTAATAATACAATTCCAAGTGTGAACTATCACTAAAACGAATTATTATTACAATTAAATATTAATTAGGGATAATAATAATATTTTTAATTTGTGCGATTCATAAGAATGATAGTAATGTACAATACTATCAATTTCACAACTTGAAATTAACAACAATAATAACAATAACAATAATAATAATAACAATAATAATAATAATAATAATAATAACAATAATAATAATAATAATAATAATAATAATAATAATAATAACAATAA
>NW_018108921.1:12911-15485 GCF_000183805.2 Loa loa | reverse complement strand
GGCTTCGTATTTTCACTTTTGATGGCAGGATTCGATTTGTCGTTGATATTTATTTTATCAAATGGTATAAAACCGATACCCGGCTGCGGCACATTCGCCTGCTTCACTTCTGAGGTATCAAGTAACTTCAAGTAACATTTGTGATGTTTACGTGGAATACACATATATCACTTTATCACTGTTTCATGTTTTTATTTAAACTAATCTAAAAGTGATGCAAAAACTAAGTAAGCCAAAAGTAAGCAAACAATTCATCATATTTTATTTCTGAAACCCCAAAAGAAACGATTTTGAACAATTCTTGGCAGAATAATATCTAATAATTTACTATCAAATAATGTAATTCATGACATTTTAGTCATTTCGCACCTATTGGGGAATGTCCAATATGGTTGTCAATTTACTATCGTGTTTATTGACAATCGTCGTTGCACTGTTGCTCAAAATGAGGAAAATGCGAAATGCAATCGGCAATAATAGTATTGTCCGAAAAAAAGAGGATAAGTGGGTAAGTAATTTCGAATGTTTTGGAAAATAACTGATGAAATGTATGCAAACCAATTCTCCAAATTATCCGAATTCTATTTGAAAAGTTTTCAAGCATTCCTTATAGACATTAAAGTGTATGATATAATTCAAATATTACAGGCAAGCCGAGCATCATTTTATGTTCTTATCGTATCAGCAATATTTGGTGTTATTCCGGGTGGAATAAACGGTTGTGCACAAAAAATTGAGTCTGAATTAAGTTTTCCAATTTGTAATTTACGAAACTATAAATCAAATAATTGCTTGATTAGCTATTCATTTCATTGTCGCTAAGAGAATATGTGACATATCGAAAATAAAAAAAAAAGCGTTTCACCATATTTATAGGTAATCAGACAACTTTTTTATTTGATAAGCGTCAAATTAATGAGAAATGATGAGACGATGATTTGTGTTTAATTGTCTCTTAATAGGATTTAATAAAAATCAGATGGAAAATACTTTTAATATTGTTTTGATTATTTCAGTTCATCAAAGCATTGGCATTTTACATTCAGTTATGCGCATCAATCAGCGGACTATCTCATGCATTCATTTTTGGTATGGCTCATACTCTCATTCGACGTCGAATCTTTGTGATGCTCAAACTAGACAAGTGTTTCCTACAGAAATCATGAAGATGAAGATGATTGTTTATCCAATGATTAATCTGATTTAATTCACGTAACATTTCCTTATTAATTTTCGTAAATTCATTGGCGTCATAACAATAATTTTCCGCTATTGTTACTGATTAGCTTCGCGCTCTTAATTTTCTGTTATATATGGTGTTCCGTAAAATACTGACAATCTAATCATGGTAATGATGGTGATGATGATGATGATGATAATGATGATGAATCTGCGTGAAAAGAGAAACGTCGAATAGTAAGGATGAAATATTTTTCATGAATAAAGTATAAATTCTTAATGCATATACGAATTTTTTCAAAGGAGTTTGAACTTTTTAGATTAATCGCAAATAACTGATTGAGAAACATTAAATTAACAATCATTTTTTTGACGATTTTTTTTGTAATTTATACTGTGCTTTCTAAAATATAGTGCTATTATGCAGCATATATTGCAATATATAGTATAGGCATTCTGAAATTTGCATAACATGAATGACGGTATCATTACTAATTAGGCTTTAGGTTGTTTTAGCTTTAGGTTTTAGGTTTTTTTTTCGAACTATTCGACATCAGCAAAATAATCCATTCAAAGTGATTACCTTCAATGATAATTGATAATTGAAATTTTCAATGAAAGTTGAAGTTTGTTTACATTTGAAGTCAAAAACTAAATAAATAAATACTTATAGGGGGAAATGATGAAGTTCTGTAGTATGCATGCAAAGTAACATATGCCATCAAATTTTCTAATTTGGTAGCATTTGTAAATTATTTATGCTTTGATGAAGTTTGTATGCAAAATATGAATCATTTCATAGCATCATTCTTATTTCATATGAATTATAAACGAATTTTTTTTTCGTTTAATGAGTACATTAATTTTAGAAGTATTACGAAATTGCTGTATTTACTGTTTTTTTTCCATAATTTTCATTAATTTTTGTATCTGTTGCAACTATTAAAGCAAAACGCAAAATAATTATTATATAAATTAAATTGCTATATAAGAGCAATCGGAAGGTGTAAGGGAGATGTCATATTATTTATGAAAAGTAGTTAGTGCAAGTTAAAATATGTTTTCATAAAATTGTTCTACAATTATCCGGTTATTCTATAATCATCCAGCTGAGCAACATCTTATACGAAATTTGATAAGCACTAGTTTTAGATTTCTTCGAAAATTGGAACGAAATTTAATATTCGATTTGAATTTAATTGCACATTTCATGCCAAGAAAGAACCAAGATATAATATAATTAGTAAATTAAATCATCAGGTGAAATAATTCAATTGTTCATTACTTTTATCGTTAAAATATGCAAGTTATAAGTTCTTGAGATAATATATATATATATATATATATATATATATATATATATATATATATATATATATATATATATATATATAT